>NC_056744.1:1560500955-1560620955 GCF_019279795.1 Protopterus annectens
ACCGCCTATGGTGCTGCAGTTTCAAGACAGATATGGCTTAGTAATAGTCAACAGCATTCAGGATTACTTATAACAGCATGCATAGATATTCCCAATAACTCAAGACACCAGATTTCAGTTTGCAGAGTAAGCAAAACGCATGCATATATACTGCATGACATCTGTACAAGGGGTAACTGACTTGTGACTGCAGTTATGAACACTGGCCCAATATTGGCATGTAGCTGTGCTAACCTCAGACATTTACTGTCATAACACTGTTTTATGTGATGTATGTGCATTCAGAGATATGAAGTCAGTAACTCTCATGGGTGTCAGCATGTACTGACAGCAATACTCACACTATGCTTCTGCAGTTCTCAGATATGTGTTCTGTGAGTAACGCAAGAAGCAAATGGTTCCACACACTGACCAGTCGACAGATGACCCTACAGATGGGGGTTTCCTCACAAACATAGCACTGTCATGAGAGTTATTAAAACATGCAGACGAGCCATAACCACACACAACCTGTTAAACTGACAGTAGTCTAAATGAAGCATAGCAACACATACTTGCTGTAGTCATGTCTGGCACATCACTCTCCTGTCTTTAGGCCTTTTTCCACAGTGTATGTTGTTTGAGGTAAATCCAAATTTCATCTGTGATGCTGTTTGCCAAACACCAGATCTAGGTTCCACTCACAGTGAATGTCATGGCCCAACACCAACATTATGTTTCTAGATATTGCATTGTGTTTCCATGCAGTTGGCTATGGAATGTTACCACAGCTGTTCCATGTTCAGTCAGCTAGAGAAGGACTGCAATTGGTGCAGAAGCCATCAGCTGATTATGACCATCATGTACAAAACACAATCTACTGCCTAAGCTAAGCAGGTGTACATCTCCACATCTATCAGAGAGTGTGTGGGAGGGACAGACAGAGACAAAGTACATCAGGGAAGGGGTGGGAGAGTAAAGCCTAAGCATGTTTGTGTCACAGGCCTACCACTCCAGGGGTTCAAACCCCTGACTGACTGTGCATTATTATCACATATGCATGCAATTATTCCATGTGCCACATAGCTTACATGTTGGTGAGCTGTCAAAATATATATGTGCTGCTGAGTGACATCTGCAACAGTGATATAGTAGAAATACAGTAAGTGTAGCACACATGACTGTCCACATGAACAGGTGTTAGTGTCAACACAACCACACTCTCTAAGGGACTCATACACATTGCCACACTTTGGCAGGGTTAGGAATACACTTCCTAAGTACTTAGTTTGCCACAATACAGTAATGCACAGGTATCACATGCACCACAGGAGTTATCCTGAAGTTCTATGGGCAAGGGGCATGTGAATGTGTCTGACATCAGTCAGCATGCTTCAGTATGCCAATGGGAGTTGTACTGGGTGTGAATGTGGCTGGAAACATCATACACCACACACACAGACACAAGGTGGCAGTACTGACGTGCATGTCTGCATTGCTTCATGGGTGTGTAGTGGTTGGCTGTGCAGAGGGCTGTACAAGGCTGGGTGAGGGGTATACCTTGCCATCAGGCCACATGACAATGGTCTGCAGTGTGGCTCAGGGGTGTAGTGTCTGGAAGGCCCCACACAGGTGGGTATTGTATTCACCATCCAGTCACCTGGGTTACTATTGTGTGTGGCCAGTACTGTGCAATGCTTGCCATGTCTGTGTTCAATAGTCCATGACCTGGGCATTGTCTAGGATGTACACACATCCCATATTCATGTGCAGTGACGTGGAAGTGTACCTGGATTGCCTGATCCATGTTGTGTACACAGATTGTATCATCAGATGTGCCAGTCCTGGCTTCTTGTGACAGGACCTGCTAATAGACAGCAGGACCTGCTAATTGACAGCAGGTTGACCCTGCACCTGCATTGATAGCATGATAGGTATTCTCTGGTGTCAGTGGCATCTGTCCATACAGGGCACGTGTGTAAGGCATTGTATCTCCTTTGTGGATTACATTTGATGGCACCACATATGTTGCAGGTGTCCTGTGGGGAACATAGTGAAGGCACATTGTCTGCAATTATGTGCCTATTGTACTGATGGACAGGGTGCCATGCCCTCTGTAGCCCACTGCAATCACACCATGCTTACTATCTGTGAACAATATGCAGTGTACTACCAACATAGCGGTAGTTTCCTAGGCAAGTGCATTTGTGTATGAGGCATGGGTTCAGAGTGTACTGTGGGTAATACTAGGGTTGCTTACTTTGTTCACCAGGCCTTGTATTGCATGTAGGGGTATGGCTTGCCACCCCAGTCTCTCGGCTGATTGACATCTGTAATCCTTGTGAGGTGGACATTGTGACATATAATATGGCCACCATATAGGAAAACTACAAAACCCACTCCTCAACAAGTCCAGTTATTATACACTCACAGCCACCTCCCCACAGGATACAACTGACAGACACACACTTGTCATGTCTGGGAATAGAACTCCTACTTAACCAGTTCATCACACTACAGCATTACACAGTTACAGCATGCACCACTTAGATTACTGGGTTGTCCTTTTGCCAAAGGTGTATTTCACCGTTGATGACATCAGCAGACTTGCCAAAGTAGGGTAATGGAGGTTGTAGTTCCTGCAAATGGTCTCAAAAGCATTGCTGACTACACTGATAAAGGAACACACACACACACATCCATACTTGCCATGTCTGGGAATAGAACACCTACCTAACTAGGTAATTACACTACAGCCTTACATAGTTATAGCATTTGCCACTCAGATTACTGAGCTATTCTTTCCCCAAAGGTGTATTTCACAGTTGATGACATCAGCATACTTGCCAAAGTAGGGCAATTGAGGTTGTAGTGCCTGTGAATGGTCTCAAATACATTGCTTACTACACTGTTAAAGGAACACACACACAAACACCCACACTTGCTATGTCTGGGAATAGAACACCTACTTAACTAGTTCATCACACTACAGCATTACATAGTTACAGCACGTGCTACTCAGATTACTGGGATATTTTTTCCCCAAGGGTGTATTTCACAGTTGATGACATCAGCAGACTTGCCAATGTAGGGCAGTGGAGGTTGTAATGCCTACGAATGGTCTCAAAAGCATTGCTCACTACACTGTTAAAGGAACATGCACACACACAAACATCCACACTTGCCATGTCTGAGAATAGAATACTTACCTAACTAGTTTGTCACACTACAACATTATGCAGTTATATCATGCACCACTCAGATTACTGTTTTTTTCCCCCCCAAAGGTGTATTTCACAGTTGATGACATCAGCAGACTTGCCAAAGTAGGGCATTTGAATTGTATTGAGTGTGAGTACCCTAAAAAGCATTTCTCACTGCACAGACAGAGAAACACACACACTTGCCATGGCTGGGTTTAGAACATCTACATAACTAGGTTATCACACAACAGCATTACACAGTTACAGAATGCACCACAGAGATTACTGGGCTCTTCTTTTCCCAAGGGTGTATTCCAAAGTGAATGATATCACCAGCCTTGTCATAGTAGGGCTATAGGGAGGCCAGTGTGTGTGCATGGGCCATAACCCATTCATCTACACTTAGACACACCACAGTCAGGCACATGCAAGTTTAAATTTCACAGGTATGTGTATACAAATGCTAGATGACTACTGGCTTGTGCAGTCATGTTGCACAGCTAGCACTTGCACCAGACAGTCTGTAATGCTGAGGGATACCAGTGGTCACTTTCTACGGTGAGTGACATTTACACATCCTGTGGTTGTAGCCATTTGGCTGTGTGCTGGGTGGGACAGGCCTCATGATGGCAGGCTCTTTGCCACTGTCACTGTCTTCCACACATCTCTGTATGTGTACTTTTGGCATATTATTGTGTGTTGTCCTTGAATATGTGTGTGTATTCCTATCCAATGTGTGTGCAAAGCATGACTGGTGCATACTGAGGGGTGTATGCACTAACATTTGCACCTGTCAGATATGTATAGTCCACTTTTGTTGGGAGACATGGGCTTCTTTTGTTTAAGTGTGTGAGCATGCCCAGTATGCCCTTCTGTATTGAATGTGTGGATCCATTCTAGATAGTTTGTACTCCAGTGCAGAACTTTGTGTTCTACACCTATGGGTAGCAAACTGTTTCTGCAGGATATCTTTTGATCATTTGGCAATATGGGGTTAAACTGTGGAAGGGATAGTGTGTACTGTAGGTGATTGTGTCTGTGCTGCTTCTGCTACATAGTACTCGTGTTAGCAGAGATATTCAGACATGTGTACTGTTATACACTGTGATGTTTTATGTCAAGTCCTGTCAGGTGGACAATTTTGCTCACAGTGATATACTGGGGAACACAGGGTGTCCAGTATTGTTGTCAGACACCTGCATATTCATGGAAGGTTATGGCATTCTGGGGAGTGAGCTGCAGACACTTGCTGCTGGGCTGTGTATCCAGTTCAGCACCTTGGTACAGTGCTGACAGAGGATCCCATACTTGTACATCCATCGACATGACAGTATGGCCTTATCTTGCTGTGGCAATACCTCACAGCTGTACAGGTTTACACAGGTTATGTGGAGGCAGGGCTCATAAGTTAGGGAATTGTCCCTATTGTGGTGTATGGGCAGGTTTGTAACCACAAATTATTGTATTTGCAGTCAGGGATAGTATGTGAACAAGGTTTTGTTTTTCGGACCTTGCATATTCCATTTAGCCCATGCTCCCACCCCGCCATTTGATTATTCTATCCTCACCCATACAGTATGTATACATTTGCTGACACTTGCCCTATAGTTATCTCCTCATCACAGCTGTGTTTTGGTGTTGGTCCACAGTTCATGCAGTGGAACATGGTGGACATGTTACTGTGGTTTGTCCACATGGCCTTGCATATGGCTTGTGTGGAGTGTGTTATGTTGTTATTTGGGTGTCCATTACATAACATACATTGGCAATACAGGTGAGACACAGGCCTTGGCAGAGGCCTGTAAGCCATTTGGTGGTGATGCAGGCCAGCTGTAGCAGGCTGTTGCATTTTGTCAGTGCTACAGTCCCAGACTGCCATACAGTATATTCCCCTGGGGTGACAGGGTAGGTGTGCTAGGTGTTCATGCAGATACTTTCTATCAGTATTGATTAGGTGATGTGTATGGTGGCAGGATGCTACTTACAGCTAGGGACACATCAGCATGGGACACCTGCACTGCATGCTGCATTCTTTTGCTATTGCCATTGTCAAAGGAAAAATATACTTTAAAAATGATCAAAACACGGTAGGTTCAGGTTAAGGCACTTTAGTCTTGCAGCAAGGAGACAAAAACGTGCTATTACAGAGTTTGTCTAACTAGAAACAGGAAATACTTTCATTTTTATACATTCTCTAACTAGACATGGCCTACCAAGCTGACGTAACAGATTACCAGCTTTTCATCATCATCTGTTGACCATCATTCCCATGAATTTCTGCTGATTTATCAATTTTTGTGAGAAACTTTCCTGAGGAAAACAACATGGCCTTGATTACTACCAGTTAGATACATGTTATGTTACCATTCAAGGTACTATGGCTAATTCAAGCACAATGCTAACAGTTCATTTCTCTAATAATCCTTTGTCTACTTTATCACTAAGCTTCTGCAGCTGCACATGTTCTCATGCTTCGAACAGAGCTGATTGTCTAATATCATTACATTTACAGAATATAGTATTGTTCATTCATTCGTTCCTGACCTAGCAGATAAGCACCTGCTTCTCAAGTACATTTCCAAAAGGCATAAACATGAATATTGCTGTGTTAGCAATTACTAGGTCAGAGGGCATCTTGCAAGTTTCAGAAAGCATACTGCAGTTTTCAAAAAGCATCTTTTCCAGTCTCATATGAAACCCAATTTATATATAATACAGTGCATGTAAAATAGAATGAAAAGCGTATTAATTCTTTTGATTATTAATTGGCATTAAGCATACACACATTAATACATATTTTTCTAACATTTCCCTCCTGTTAATACTTTTACTTCTATTTTCAAAAAAGAATAAACAGTTTGCTTCTTTTCCTAACCTCTTCCAATTAGGATTTGCAGTTAAGAAAGTCATTCAGTTTAAACTTTTATGAAAGTGTTTCACATTCTAGTAGCTCTTCAAATTCAGTACTTTGATACATAGTCTCAGATAGTGATATATCTATGAATTCTTTGATTAATTTCTTCATGCAGGGGATTCCACAACAAACACAAACTCCTATTAGGAGTAATCCTACCCCAAAGACAATCAATATGTTCATTAGGATGGAACCCCACCCCCCAAATACATTCTGGAAAAAATCTGTCAGAGGGTTTGGGCCTGGTTTGGTCATGGCCGACACTTGCTGAATCACCTCGAGATGATCGCTAATCTCATGCTGATGATCAGGAATAAACACACAGCATTCTTTTTTGATTAAAGCGCACATCCCACCCCTCGCTGCTAGGGTGAAGTCAAGAGTCATTCGGTTTTGGAGTACCACAGTTCTCATGGCATTCAGTTCATCAGTTATCAGTTCAAGAGCAGAGAAAGTTGCATTACTCATTACTTTGAGAAGTTTAGACAGTTTTTGCAGCTCCCAAATTGATTTAACTGCACCATATGCTGGTAATATACCTGCCCATGATATGACAGCATCACTCAAGTCCATGTGCACAAGTTTGGTTCCCACATTACAATGGTCTTTCCAGCCTGCTTCGATCTGTCCCACTGGATTCTCAGGTTTCTTAACAGTCTTTTTGGTTACATCTCGGGTATTTCGAATACTTCCCTGAGGCAAAACTGCAGTGTGTCGTATGGCCAGGACCAGGTATCCCAAAAAACAACTGCCAGACCAATTCTCAAGTAACCATTTATATGCTTTTTTACCACACACAAAATAACAGTCCTCTACTTTAGTTGTCACTTTGTTACGAAATGACTGCCCTGCATGAAACATTTTCCTATCTATTACAGATAATTGTTTAAAAAGTACAGGATTACATTGTACCTGATCAAGAGTCTTATGCATAGATTTCAAAAATGAGTGATAATCTGTACTACAAGATCCACCTAAATCATTTGCTTTTGTATAACATTTATACTGTACGGTGACATTACACTTGCTCCATCCCACTTGGATGGTATCATTTTTGTAAAAACATACAATTCCTTTTTGTGTTACAGGCAAATGCAGTGCTACCTTATCGTGCTTTAATAGCAACTGCGTCAAAAAACAGATTTTCCCAGGTCTCATTGACCCCTAGGGGGATAGCCACCATCAATAAACCTCCGTATGCTGTTGGTATGGCCGTGCAGACCCAGCAGTTCGAAACATTAAAAGTCTCAGCATACTCACGTGTAATTGGCTGATAAGTGTTAAAGTTTGGATGCCAGTCTATGTTTGGCTCATTACGTTTAATCAGTCCAACTTTTGTGGCAGGAAAAAGGAGTGGCCACAGCAAGAAGAACAATGTGATTAGCATAGCTATCAAAATGATCATGCAAGTTTTTTGAGGTTGCTCAATGTCTCTATTCACTCTGTAACTGGCCATTATGTTCTCGTTGTACAACAGTAACAAAGTTTTTGTCCAATTCAAGGTTCTTAACCAGTTTATAGTGTGTCAAATGAATCCAGGAAGCTCGCTCCGCGATCTTGACAGCAGTGGGTGTCGACAGTAGTGCCTGGTATGGTCCTTCCCACTTCGGAGAACTCCAGTTCTTTTTCTTCACAATCTTCACCCAGACCCAGGTGCCTGGGGCTACTGGTGCTTCCGATTTCGGTTGCTCTTTATCTGAAACAGAATTTAACTGCAAAAGTTTGTTATTCAAAAATCGTCTCATATACCCTGCAAGTGAACTGTCAGCCTCTTGCTCTGCAGACATGAGAGGTTTCCACTGAGGTGTATAATATGCCCTCCCAAACAAAGTTTCAAAAGGAGTTAATCCCTTTGAATTTGGAACAGTTCTCATGCTCAACAGTGCTAGAGGCAAACAGTGCACTCAGTTCTTCTGTGTCTCACTCATCAATTTCCTAAGCTTATTCTTCAACACCCCATTATGCCTCTCAACTAATCCTGCAGATTGGGGGTGGTAGGCGCACTGATTTTTTAATGATATTCCAAAATAACGACTAAGTTGTTGCACTGTTTGATTCACGAAATGTGTACCATTATCGCTATAAATCTTTTCTGGTATGCCAAATCTGGGTATAATTTCTTTAACAGGGACCTTTGCAACAGCAGCTGCATCTGGATTTTTAGTTGGAAAAGCTTCCACCCATTTGGAAAACATATCTATAGTAACAAGGCAATACTTTTTATTCTCACATTTATTCAGTTCTATGAAATCCATACAAATAGTATGAAATGGATACGGTGGTGTAGGGAAACTCCCTTGCTTAGGCTTCAATGCCCCTTCTGCATGATGCTTGTTACAAACATGGCATGCTGCACAAACATTTTTTGTGTTGTTTGTAAATCCATATGTTGTAAACACTCGATTCACTAACTGTACTATCCCCCCTGTTGAGACATGGCTCTGCCCATGACTCAACAAAGCTGCATATCTAAACAAGTTAGATGGCAAAATTGGTTTCTTTTCTTTGGATATGTACAGTCCCTTTTCAAGGATTGCTCCTTGTTTTATCCACTTCTGTTTTTCTACATTTGTAGTAAGTGTCTGCATTGTTTTTAACATTTCTAAATCTAAAATCTCAGAGGATTGTAATTCCTCACTCAAAAGAAAAGCTTCTGAGGCTGAAGCTACCTGTTTCACAGCTGTATCAGCCCGTGCATTACCTTTTGAAATTCTATCCCGTTGCTTAGTATGAGCTACGCATTTGCAAATAGCTACTTTTTGAGGTAACTGAATAGAGTCTAATAAATCTAAAATAAATTGCGCATGATTAATTGGTTTACCAGTAGATGTTATCATTCCTCTATTTTTCCACTGCTGTGCAAAAACATGTACAGTAGAAAAAGCATACTGACTGTCAGTATAAATATTCACTTTCTTAACTTTTGCTAAGGTATATGCCCTTGTCAAGGCAATCAACTCTGCTGCTTGTGCAGATAAATTGTGTAGTAAAGATTTTGCTTCTAAAGTTTCAATGTCAGAAACGACTGCATACCCCACTAGGATCTGTCCTGTAGGACCCCTCCTGCACGAGTCGTCCACATAATATGTCACCTCGGCATCATCCAAGGGAACATCTGTAAGGTCTTGTCTCGGTAATGTCTTTTGCTCAATCTCCTGCAGGCAGCAGTGCAGTTTGCCATCTGCAGGGGTTGGGAGCAAAGTTGACGGATTCAAAGTTGTGCATCATTCAATTGTCATATGAGGTTGGCTCAACAGTATAGTCATACAGGAAAGATGTCTAGCAGGAGAGAGATATGCTACTTTTTCTTGCAGTAAAATAATTGCGACTTCATGAGGCACTCTCAATATGAGAGGGTGGAATAACACTACTGAGGCTGAAGCCTGCACTGCCATTGCAGCTGCAAGTACCGCTTGTACACAGTGGGGTAGGGACCGCGCCACTGGGTCTAACTGTGATGAATAGTAAGCTATGGGGTGTTGCTTGTCCCCATGTTGCTGTGTTAACACTGATGTCATATAACCTTGCTTACAGTCTACAGTTTGAAAAAATTGCTTATGATAGTTTGGTAATCCTAAAACTAAGGATGATGCTATCAGTTGTTTCAGCTTACAGAAAGCTGCTTCTGCTTCTGGTGTCCATTGTAATAAATCCTGTGCTGCCATCAGCCTTTTAAATATCAAATTAGTCAGTGGAGCAGATTCCAAAGCATAATTTGGTATCCAACTCTGACAAAAGTTAGTAGTTCCCAGGAAGGACATCATTTCCTTCTTGGTAGTTGGTCTAGGTGCTTGTAATATTGCTGTTTTTCTATCTTCGTCTAATATTCTACCTTCTTTGGATATTACATATCCCAAGTACTTAACTTGTTTTCTCCAGAGTTGTAGTTTGTTCTTGTTTACTTTGTGTCCTTGAGTAGCTAAAAACTGTAATAGTGCTATGGTGTCCTCTTTACATTCTTGCTGGGTGGGGGCTGCCAGCAGAATGTTGTCTACATAAAGTAAAATCTGACTACCTTTCGGTGGAACAAATCTCGCCAGGTTGCTTATCATTTCTTGTGCAAATATTGTTGGACTTTCACAATATCCCTGTGGTAATCTCGTATATGTATACCGTTTCCCCTGAAATGTAAATGCAAACCAATGTTGGCTGTCGGGGTGTATCGGTATTGAGAAAAATGCATTACTAATATCTACCACAGAAAAATACTTTTGCTGAGGCTTTAAATCATTCAGTAAGGTGTGCGGATCTGGCACCGTTGGTGCCCTGGGTATAACTGCATTATTTACAGCTTGTAAATCTTGGACCATACGCCATTCTCCATTCGCTTTCCTGACAGGAAATAAGGGTGTATTACATGGTGAATCGGGAGATTCTATTAAGACTCCTTCCTTAAGTAAGGCTGCTATTATAGGTTTGATCCCTATCTCTGCGTCCTTTCTCAATGTATACTGTCTTTTCTGAGGTCTAAATGCTGACTTTGGCATAATAGTAACTGGTCCTGCTGTTCGTATAAGTCCTACATCTGATTTCCCTGTTGACCAGAGAGTCTCTGGTATGTTTCGCAAGGCTTTTTCCTCTTCTTCCAATAAGACTAATACTCAGCTATTCTCACTAGCCTGTGAGTGCACAGCTGGGTGTGTCTGTGTTATCCAATTCAATTTCTGTTTCTGTACTCCTTGTTCGGAGAGTTCTAATTCTGTCTGCTTTTCCCACCTTGTGACTTTTTCTCCCAAGTCTGCCCATTTCAAACTTTTACTCTTAGTTAAACTAACATGTGACAATCAATTCGATTTGTAAAGTGCTAGAAATTCCTGGGGCAATGAACAGCTTACTACACTGTTTCCTTCTGTGTCCCAGTACAAGTTTCGTAACACTAGTCTGTTTGCATGGTTCTGAAACAATTCCTGGTCATATTCTTTATCAGGTCCTGGTCTACTACAGTAATATAGAGTACAATGCAACAAATGCTGTTTGTCAATGTTGAGGGAGGGGGATTTACTGATGGCTACATTCATCAGTTCTTCGGTTACTGCCCCTGGACCAGTCGTAACCAAGTCCTGGCTGTACCAATAATATGTCTCACCCTCTGGTCGCACTATAAAAGTTTCCATTTGTCGCTGTGCTTCCATACCCTACATGGTTGGAACTACGGCTATGCCAAATATCTGCATTAAATCTCTACCCAAAAAATTTACTGGGCATTTTGCAGAAACTACAATTTTACTTTTCTGGGTCATTCCTGAAACGGGGTCTGTTATTGCTATGTCATGGGAGAGTGGTTCCCGATACAGCTGTCCATTAGCTGCCTTCACTAGTATATAATCTGGTGATTCTGAATCTTCCGGTAATTTGGAAGGATGTATCAGGGTCCGTGAAGCCCCTGAGTCGCACAAAAATTTGACTTCCCTCCCCTCTACCAGAAGCATCACTTCTGGTTTTGTATCTGCTAAGTAAAGCTCTAGGCTCAATAAGGCTAAGTCCAAAATTTCATTTTCCTCAACATCTACAAATTCATGTACATCCTCTAACCCTTCTGTCACATCCTCTACCCTTGCTATCACATTTGCACTTGTCTTTTCCTGTTTATTTTAATTCAGTGATTCCTGACTATCATATAGTCATTCCTCATCCTCCTTATTTTCTGTAGTCACCTTTTTATTTAGCCTGCAATCCCTTGCTAAATGTCCTTTTTTCCACATTTAAAACATTCACCTCTTTTCTTTCTTTCTTCAAAATCTTCTGAACGTTTGTCAGATTGTTTATTTCCCTGGGTATTTTTCTTACCCTTTCTCCCAGTTTGTACTACAAATACTTCTGACCCATCTTCTGCTAAAAATACTTGAGTTTTCTTTTTCTTTTTGCTACTAAAATGTCTCTGTATGTCTTGCATATTCAAGTAATGGCTGCAATCTACTGCACGATGATCTACCATGTGCTTCAGAATAAAGCTGCTAATGGGAGGTATACTACCTTTCAAGAACGCATTCTTTAGCTGTTGCTCATATGGGGAATCTTGTGTCTGGTTTTCTGGTATTTGCATTCCGCAGTGGTTATTAAAACACTCTAATAATCTAGCATAATATTTATCAACTGTTTCACCTTCTTGTTGAATGCACTGATTAATGCAAGTCCAATCAGCCCTAGGCTTCCATTTTTCAGAGATTCGGTCTGTCAGACCTTTCACTCTGCCATCCAATTGTGCATTAGTATGTGGGAGTGGTTTAAGCTGTGCGTCATGGGGATTCCAGTTGCCACTGATCATGTGCCAATCTGGACCTACAATTTGTCTAACTACTTTTTCTACTTCTTTTCCATTCAAATGGTAACTTAATCTCATACCCTGTAAGTCTTCTAAAAATTTTCGAAAATTCACTTTTGGATGGGGAATTCCCTCCGTGGCTTTCCGGATATCTTCTGGTGTCCACGGTCTATAAACTAAAAGAGTCAGATCTTGTCCTGCCTGTCCTGCCTGAGGATTAGGTACTTCTATGAGTGGACCTATTTCTTCCTCACTCATAGCTTGTGATTTTCTATTTATTTCACATAGTTCAATCTCCCTTCTCAAGTCACGTGTTCGAGACCTTGTCTCAATAGGATCCCTGACAAATAGTTTTGATGCTGTAGAAACAGCTGGGTTCGCTTCATATTCTGGTAAGGGAAGCGGAGGGGGTAAAGGAGGGGCCATTGCTATTACCAAGTTATTATCTTCTTTGTCTAAGAACATTGTTTTTGAATTTTTTTGAATTGTTAATCTTTTGTTCCCTGCGATTTGCTTCCTCAAGCCACCTATGTGCCTGGGGGACTCCTAATTGTCGTTGCTTTTTTAATTGACCTTTTGCGTCTGTCTTTAGTTGCCTGACAAGTTTAATAAGTGCAAGTTTATCTAAATTACCATCGAATTTATACTTATCAACCCATTTTTTATAGTACTTAACATTGTCGGCACGCTGTAATTGCATATATTTTGCGTCTTCAGTTAGGGGCGGGTCTCTGGAACTTTTCGTGCACTGATTTCCCATTGTTGCCTTAGCTAAGCTGTAAATTGTTACGTAACCCTTCTTATCACGTGGTACCACGGTTCTACACCTTTTCACAGTTTATCTAGAATAACTGCCTACCTATTCAGTTTCCCTGATCTATGACAAAACAGTAACCTTTTTTGTCCCTGATCTGCACATGCAAATCTTCCTGACAAAAACAGTTCTGCAACTAGTCCCTGATCTTAAAACAGAAATAAGGTAATTCCTCCTTACCTGACCCTCCGTGAGTTGATCCACCGGATCGTTGACTCGTCCTCCAATCCCAGATCAGAAACAGTGGCTGGCCTCTTTCGAACAACAATTCAGTCGGAGGTCTTTCAAAACAGAAGAGCCGATTTGGCCTCTTCTCCATATGGGTGCATGCCACCGGGCCCAATTCTGACCTAGGCCTAGAGCGAGAGGTACTTTCTGGTCCGAAGGACCAAACTGTCAAAGGAAAAATATACTTTAAAAATGATCAAAACATGGTAGGTTCAGGTTAAGGCACTTTAATCTTGCAGCAAGGAGACAAAAAAGTGCTATTACAGAGTTTGTCTAACTAGAAACAGGAAATACTTTCATTTTTATACATTCTCTAACTAGACATGGCCTACCAAGCTGACATAACAGATTACCAGCTTTTCATCATCATCTGTTGACCATCATTCCCATGAATTTCTGCTGATTTATCAATTTTTGTGAGAAACTTTCCTGAGGAAAACAACATGGCCTTGATTACTACCAGTTAGATACATGTTATGTTACCATTCAAGGTACTATGGCTAATTCAAGCACAATGCTAACAGTTCATTTCTCTAATAATCCTTTGTCTACTTTATCTCTAAGTTTCTGCAGCTGCACATGTTCTCATGCTTCAAACAGAGCTAATTGTCTAATATCATTACATTTACAGAATATAGTATTGTTCATTCATTCATTTCTGACCTAGCAGATAAGCACCTGCTTCTCAAGTACATTTCCAAAAGGCATAAACATGAATATTGCTGAGATAGCAATTACTAGGTCAGAGGGCATCTTGCAAGTTTCAGAAAGCATACTGCAGTTTTCAAAAAGCATCTTTTTCAGTCTCATATGAAACTCAATTTATATATAACAGTGCATGTAAAATAGAATGAAAAGCGTATTAATTATTTTGATTATTAATTGGCATTAAGCATACACACATTAATACATATTTTTCTAACAGCCATACACCTGTTGGGGTCATATTGTACCCCTCCCAACAGCAGGTATACGACCAGAGAGGTACCTGTAGTATGTGTTTGGGTGATCTGGGTGCATGTGTACTATGGACACTACTTGCATCTGACTCACAGGTATGCATTGCTGTATTCCAGTTATGCTGGCTTGTGCAGGGACATCAGCTGTTTCCCAATACATCAGTCCTATCATGTTTGTGATCTGCAAATGCTCGGCCAGACGACATCGGCATTCCCTACTACAAGGCCAGATACTGAGATGCATACCTGTATATACAGTTCCAAGGGTGTGTCCATTTCACACTTACAAACTACATAATGTATGCCTGGGGTACCTTTCCCTGTGTACTGCTTGTATATCTGGCCCAACAGTCATGCCATGTCCATCTTTCCAATGGTGACACATTTACCACCATACATTTACAATGGCTTACTGCTAGCATGTGTTATACTGGGGGTAATTGTCTTTGGCACAGTGGTTGTGAGGACTTGGCTCTGTTATTGTCACTTGTGGGCAATGGCCACCAAGTAACGTCAACATGCATACATACTGACCACTCTCACACAATACATAACACACACCAAACTAATGCATGCATACCTGCATATTGTACAAATGCTACACTCTAACCTGCTACCTTGGTCAGCTCAGGTCATCTGTGTTCCACTGGTATTATACCTACACATACATGTTACTACATGTCTACATTGTAAGGTGGGGGGCTCACCTGACTGTTACTACCTTTCTACATAGGATTGGGGGCATACCTGACTGGTACTACATTTCTGCATAGTTTTGGGGGGGCACACCTGACTGTTCCTACATTTCGACACATGATTGGGGTACACACCTGACACTTGTACACATTTGCTATGACTGTACTGGTATGGCAGGTACTCCATTTCATTCTATATCCTAATCTATCATGCTGACTAGAGGCATATCAGTGTACTACAGCTCTTGGGTCTGGTTGACTTACATATCATTTTCTGACTTCATACCCTTCTGAACTAACATCCCACTGCCTGACCTGTTGTAGTCTGTCTGTGTAGGTCTGGGGTGGGATGTTCTCCATAGTCATCAATCACAGGCCTTAGCACTGCCTTTATTTGTGTTTGTCTACAGCTGTCCTGCTGGCTGACACTGTTGTTGGGTATGTGAGCCTTCCTGACTGGTATGTGCTTGTCATATGGACACCTATGTGGCCCGACACATTTTCTGCAGTGGGTTTTGGCACCTTGTCTAGTACCGGCTACTATGGTAACACCAGTATTTATTACAGATCTCATGCTGCCACTAGAGGTGTCTACTATCTGCTGGCATCCAATTCAGCCACCTGATCCCCTTGCATGATTACATCCATACCATAGATACAAGTAACTACACATACTACTCCATTTGGCGATTGTTAGGAAGAGTGACTTACCTTGTGGCTGTGCCTGTATTGAGGATGGTGCTGGAGGGCTGACTATGTTGGATGCACATAGTACACTTCCTATACATGGTAAAGCACAGGAAGTGTCATGTTTGGCATCCCTTTTACTGTATGTGTGAGTCCGAGTGAGGTGTCATTCTCTAGGTCCCTACTGTGTCAGTGTATGTGCTATGCGTTGCCTCTTTGCCAAGGCCAAGGTATACTGGGCACACTTTCTTCTGCATACTGGGGCAGGCTCAGGTTGTTCCTCCACCAAGTCACTCCATGCCTGTGCAAGCCTTGGCAATGGTGGTGGGCTGTGTGGCCCTGCCCCATGCTGTTCCTGCTGCAGCTATTTCCACAGGATCATATTGTGTAGCATGGCACATACCATGACAATTTGGGTACATGTAGCTGGTGAGTACTGCAAGGCTCCACCAGACGTGTCCAGGCACCGGAACCGTGACTTCAGCATCCCAAACACATGCTGTATTATGATTCTTGTCTGTGCGTGTGCCTTACTATGGAGTTGCTGTTTAGGTGTGTGTGCATTTCTGATGGGTATCATCAGCCACGGCTCCAGTGCGTAACCAGCATCCCCCACTAGCTGACCAACAGGGATGTCCCCAGTGGCAAATTTCTGGTACATCTGTGTTAAATGCCAGATATGGGAGTCATGATAGCTTCCAGGGCAGCCAGCACACACATTCATTATAATGACCTGGGCATCGCACATGACCTGGCAGTTGATGGAGGGGAAGCCCTTGCGGTTCATGTAGGACCTATCCTGCTCATCGGGTGGTGCTTTGATGCATATGTGCATGCAATCTATAGCACCCACTACTTCAAGGTATTCTGCTATTTGGTGGAAGAGCCACATATTTCTGGCTAACACCTCAATGGTAGTGGGGAAAAATATGTGCTCACTGGCATGTGCTGACATTGCATCCAGGAACTGCAAATGAATAGAAAATCGAGTCCAAACTAGGCCATTATAAAATAATTTAATAGTAGACATTAGCACTTTCGGGTGGATACCCTTCCTCAGACAACATGCATAAACTCTAATGCATCTTATATATATTAAAAAAGCTTATTATACAATTAAACAATTACCATTTGCATTTACCCGCCTTTTTTCAAGACTGGTTTTAAAGAAACACAGTTATTAAGTCCTGGTGCAGTATCAGCAGCTAAATTTAAATTCCATTTGAGCTCTGCATATTCATTTGTATTAACAATGTCACCCCCCTTCTTCCTCCGTATACTATTTGCATTACCAACACTTAATGTGTTGGTATAAAGCATTTTTCTCATCTTTTAATTGAATAGAGGACAAATGATTTAAAATTCTGGTTTTAAATTTACAATTCATTTTCCCCACATAAAAACTTGGACACTGTTTACATTGTGCAAGATAAATCACATTAGCAGTGTAATAATCTGCATAGAATTCAAAACTATATTTTCTGTTTGTAATTGGATGTATAAAGTGACCTGCACTATTCAGGAGAGTGCAAGCCTTGCAGTTTCTACAGGGAAATGTCCCTACCTTTAAATGCTTCTTTCTACCCTTCTGCCTTTTGTCCGGTTCACAACATAACAGGTCCTTTAAATTACTATTACGCCTAGATAAAAATTTGGGTTTTTTATCTATACTATCACTTAGGCTTTCATCGCTTAAAAGAAACTCCCAATTTTGTTTAATGATATTGCTAATATATATATTACTACTAAATTTCAATGTCACTTGGGGCTTATTGCCATATCGACAAGAAATATTAACTATATCAGTGACCTTTAGTGGATTATCTGAGAACCATGGTTTTGCTTTATCATGTCTTCTTAAGACTATTTCCTGTCTATCCTTGTCCAATATTTGTTCATTATAACCCTTATCCATCAAATGTTGTGTCAGAATATCCATTTCTGCATCAAATACGTCATTATCCTTACATAGGCGTGAAACCCTATAGCATTGACCCTTCACTACATTGCGAAAGGTAAACTGGGGGTGCATACTATGAGCATCCAAAAAATGATTCTTCCAACATTCCTTTCTAAATAGGGTTGTTTGCAAACCTCCTTGCTGATTTTTAATGATATTTACATCTAAAAAAGCTATTTTTTCACCACTAAAATTAAGGGAAAACCTTAAAAAATTGGTAGTACTATCCATATAGTTAACATATTCCTGTAGGGTACTTGCATCATGGGCCCACAACATAAAGATATCATCTACAAATCTTGTGTAAAACATCACATATTTGTTCCATAATTGTTCATTGAACAAATACTTCTGCTCCCAGTATGCTAACACCAGATTTGCATACGAGTTCGCACATGGTGTGCCCATAGCAATACCCTGATTTTGCTTATAGTAGCTATGATTACAAATAGAAACATATTTTCTAAAACCAGTCTCAGTGCTTCTGTTATTAAATATTTAGTCCTCTCATCATATAATTCCTTAGCATTCATAATTTCCTCAATTGCTTTAATACCAAAATCATTACTAATAACTGTGAACAAATTATTTACATCTAATGTAGCTAATATTACATAATTGAGAATCAAGTCATGACAGGTCTCATATAGTTTAGACGAAAAGTGCGCAGAGTCTTTTAATATGTTTGGACACAGTTCAAGTAAAGGTTTTAGCTTCGCTTCTACCCACATAGAGAGACAGTCTGTGACTCATCCTCTCCCTGAGACAATGGGTCACAGTGGTGGTAGTAGTATATTCTTATGAATTTTTGGCAATGCTTTAAATAAAGGTACTATTGGATGCTCTTTATGAAAAAACAAAAATAACTACTTATCTAGACTATTGTCTTCCAGTAGAGTTTTTAATCTATTAGTTACTCCTTTAATAATATGTTTAATCGCCAGTGGGGATATCATTAAATAAGTTGCTTGATTATTCAATACACTCCTTAGTGATCTAGTATAAACTTCTGCATCCATCACTACTATCCCTCCCCCTTTGTCCGCTGGTTTTATCACTAAACTGGCATCTTCCTTTAAGGTAATCAAAGCTTGTCTTTTGGCATTATTTAAATTATTAAAGCCACATTGCACATGCTCAAAATAGTGTCTAATATTGTGCTCACAAGTTTTTAAAAAATTTCGTACAGTTGAATTAATTGGAGGTACATGAGTACTTGGCTGCTTAAATACATTCTCTTCATGCACATTTCCTTTAAACATATTATTCAGGACCACATTCCTACCAACAAATTTAAATCTAAAAGAACATCATTCAGTACTGAGGCCCTACTCGACACAAAAGAAAGACCTTTACCTAGTACCTGCATTTGGGCACTAGTTAGTCACACAGTAGATAAACTAAAACATTATTAACATTACATGCAATATTATCACAATGAGCAGAAAGAGTTAGTTCATTAATTTTCGTCATTTCACCTCTCTTTGTGTTGAGCGTCCCCTCTTGTATTCCTTTTTCCTCACCATTACATGAAATATATGAAAAGTTGTTGAACTGTCCACAGTCTTGGTGGATACTGTAGGAACTTTCAGTCACCCTCCCAGACCGGACGCTGATAAATCCTTCTACTGGCTGATGTCATGAACTGGCGTCAGGTAACCGGTTTTATTCTGTTGTCCTTCAGTGACTGAAAGCGTTTCTGCTGTATGTGTAACAGCAGAAGAAACACAGAGGAGTTCAGCATTATTTAGTGGACATGCCACAGTTTGATTTACTTCAGCAGCAGATAAATGATGGTTATTATTAGTAACATCAGTTGAGCGACTCCCATCTCCTACGCTGATTTCAGCTCTAGGAGACTCTCGTGGCCACATAAAAATATTGCCTAATACAAAATCATTAAAATCTCTTTGAATCTTTTTAATTTTTAGTTGTTGCAATTTAATCTCAAATGCAGCTACATTGTTTAACTTATCTGTAATCTTTTGTAAATATAATTCTGAGGCATATTGCAGCTGCAAATCATTCTGAAGCCTTTTTACTTCTTCCCTTAACTCTTGCTCAGCTGGTGCATAAAACTCAATAACTTCATGTACTGAAAACTAGTATCAGTGTTAATCTGCTGCCACTTGGCGAATAACTCTGGGAAGCTCTCTCCCTGGGCAGGCATGCATAGCACCCGCATCCCTCTGGACACTATCTTATACTGTAGGCATGCCTCTAAATGAAAGCATTGCCACTGCAACCTTTTCAGTTTTCTTAAACAGTTATCAGACAGTTCAATAACTCAAAGAAGGTCTCAGTCAATTGCTCACCTGGAACCAGTTCAATTGTTTCTATTCCGCTTGCTACTAAATTCATTTTGAGCAAAGGATTTGTACACATAAAGACATTATAGTTAAATCTCTCAGTCACTGTAGTCATCGCTTGTTTATGCTGCTGATAATCCAGCTCAATCACATCATCTTCTATATCAGCCATGTGGGAAGGAGGAACAATAAAATTAAACAAGAAATAAAACAAAAGTTCCTTTCTTCCCTTAAGGACTCTTCTTCTCAAAAATACAGAACAGCAAACAAATAGAAAGTCGAGTCCAAACTAGGCCAGTATAAAATAATTTAATAGTAGATGTTAACGCTTTCGGGTGGATACCCTTCCTCAGACAACATACACAAACTCTAATTCATCTTATATACATTAAAAAAGCTTATTATACAATTAAACAATTAACATTTGCATTTAACCCGCCTTTCTTTCAAGGCTAGTTTTAAAGGAACACAGAACAAAGTTCCAGTTTAAAGGACCTGTTATGTCGTGAACCGGACAAAAGGCAGAAGGGTAGAAAAAAGAATTTAAAGGTAGGGACATTTCCCTGTAGACACTGCAAGGTTTGCACTCTCTTGAATAGTGCAGGTCACTTTATACATCCAATTACAAATAGAAAATATAGTTTTGAATTCTATGCAGATTGTCATACTGCTAATGTGATTTATCTTGCACAATGTAAACAGTGCCCAAGTTTTTATGTGGGGAAAATGAATTCTAAATTTAAAACCAGAATTTTAAATCATATGTCCTCTATTAGATTAAAAGACTGAAAAATGCTTTATACCAACTCATTAAATGTTTTCTGGATCATAGTTTTTCATTTTTGGTAATGCAAATAGTATATGGAGAAAGAAGGGGGGGTGACATTGTTAATACAACTGAATATGCAGAGCTCAAATGGATTTTAAATTTAGCTGCTGATACTGCACCAGGACTTAATAACTGTGTTCCTTTAAAACCAGCCTTGAAAAAAAGACGGGTTAAATGCAAATGTTAATTGTTTAATTGTATAATAAGCTTTTTTAATGTATATAAGATGCATTAGAATTTGTGTATGTTGTCTGAGGAAGGGTATCCACTCAAAAGCGCTAACGTCTACTATTAAATTATTTTATACTGGCCTAGTTTTGACTCAACTTTCTATTTGTTTGCTGTTCTGTATTTTTGAGAAGAAGAGTCCTTAAGGGAAAGAAAGGAACCTTCGTTTTATTGCATCCAGGAACTGGTGGAATACCCTGGATGCTGATCCTTGTGAGATCCCCATGATATCCCCAGTTGGTCTTTGGAAGGTACCTGTGGCTAGTATTCTTAGGCCTACACATACCTTGGTATGCACTGGGATGGGCTCCCCTCTGTTGGTTCTGTGTGTGAGGCGTGGCTGGCACAGCTCAACAGTTTGCTGTAGGAGGTCCCTGTCCACTCTATAACGCTCCACTATCTCCAGCTCATGCAGCCCCTAGTAAGTTACCCTGGGTCTGAACATTCTTCTCCATCTCCTCACTGTGGGTTGGTTGACAGCATTCTCATCTTCATCACCCTCAGCCTCTTCCACATTTTTATTTATGAGAGCAAATGCAGCCCCTTTCATTTTGTTGCCTTCGTAAGGTAAAATTTCCCCACTTGAGTACAGTATTGGTGTAGAGTATGTGGGAAAAAACAGAGGGGAAGGTGTTTGCATAGGTTATAGTGGTGTTCTGGGCTGGGCAGGGCTGCTGCCTGTGTAATTGGCTGATTCTGATACATTTCACCTGCCAGCTATGCTAGTTCTCCTTGGTTACCTTCCTACTGCTAGTTTCCCTTCCTATTGCCTTCCTGTTTAAGCCCCGAGGTGTGCCGCACAAACCCAGTGCTCAGATGTGCATGGAGCTGCTATTTCCTGGGCTTTTTTTTCACACCTGGTGCACCTTTTAGCAGAAAGTGGCCTCTCTACACATGGACACACTTTGCTTTTCTTGGAATAAGATGTTACAGCTTCAGACACACCCCCTTCCTTAGCTGTGCTTAGCTAAGGGCAAACTTGAGCTACAAGGCTCCAATAAGTTTACACCTTACATGACATAACCCCTGTGAAGTCATCTAGCTCTAAGGCTTAATCCATGGTTTAATGCTTCTACACGGTTGGGTTAAAGCTAAATCTGCAGGGATATATGTGATTTACTATCAGACTCTTCATTTGCATAGAATTGCCTACTAATGCATAGTTACATGTCACACATTGAGCCTTCCCCCTTAGCAACTATTATTCCCTGGCCATGTTGTCTTCTGCCTGCCATTGAGTATAATGGCAAAATACTGATTTTGGTTAGGAAGCTTATTTCAGGTTTTTTTTATTTTTTTATTTTTGGCCCGATCGCATTTGCGTGCTAGTGCACTATGCTTAAACAGCCGAAATCGGCTAAAAAAAATAAAACTTTTTTTTTTTTTCGGAACACTTTGGCATGCCATTGGCCATATATTTGGCCATTGGCATGCCTTACACATGATATACACCCTTTATTTGGAGCTGTCATCGCTCCATTTTTGTAGTTTGCAGAAATGTACTCGGTTACTAACCGAGTACATTTCTGCAGACTATGCCAGTCATGCACGGACAGCTGTCAGCTTCCTCTATTGCAAATTACCCTCATTTGCATGTTTTTCACCTGTAAATGAGGTAATTTGCATCACCGTGCTCGGTTCGTGCAGGATTAGTCTGAGAGCTCGCATGCATATGTTGGGAGCTTGTTCCTGCAACACACTCTGGCCATATTGCTAGGATTAGCTCTAAAACTAATCCTGCATGGAATTGGTGGCTTCATGAATCCGGGGGTTTGATTTCCATTCTATAGTAAGTGTTTATTTTTGGCAGCCACCAGAATTAAACTTAACAAGGCGTTACTATGTCTAGGCAATTCAGATAATGTATCCTAGTTAAAAAAATTATTTCCTTAGTTACACCAATTTACTCATGCAGTATTTCTGACACAGTACCCTGTAGGGAATATTTGAAGTCTAACAACTTACTACACTTACAAAGCATATGTTCCCAGTAATTTCTTTCATCCCCATCACAGCTCCAACATTTGAAATCTTCCTGAGAAAAGATTCTTTGGAATCTGCTTGGGGTATAAAATAACTATGTAAAATTTCCAAGCAAAATCCCTAAATCTTCTAGATTTTGTTGTATGCTTGAAAACCATACATATGTGCTCCCATTGTTTCCTTCTGGATCATCTATCCACTCTCTCTTTCCAATTTTTTCTAACCTCCTCTGATTGACTCCTAGTTTTTCTGCAATTTTTTCTGTGCCCTACTAATTATCCTTTTTTAACTGTTGCTCCTCTTCTAGACTCAACTAAAAACTCTATCAGAGCAGATCTTTCACTTAGGATTCTCCTATCCCTTTCTGTTTGCCTATACTCTTGACACCAATCTCTGATAAGGAAGGTAGTCTTTAGCCTGCAGTCCAGATGTCTTCTCAGACTCTTCCCATTCTATTACTTTCCCTCTGTAATTATTTGCGACCAATACCTTGGTTCCTCTGCCAGTTTTCTCCAATGAATTCGAATCCCCTCTTACCTATTCTCTGTATCCCTAATTGCAGTCATTCTTATCAGTAAAATCTCCTTTCTCCATTCTCATGTTGGCTTAGTTCTTTGAATACTTTCTACTACTTTATTTATATAATATTCTGTATAGCTATTTTTATTCTTCTTAAGGATCTGCATCCAAAATCCCACTCTGTCTTTATTTCTTGAATGTCTCCCATATTTCATCATTATCCCTTTCCACTTTGACTTATACCATTCTGCTAGTGTTATGTATATGAGCCTTAACTGTGTAGCTGTAAAATATCCCCTCAAATTAGGTAATCCTAAAACTCCTTGTTCTGTGGGAAGGATCATCTTATCTCACTTCACCCTTGCCATCTTCCCATCACAGATATCCCACAGATATCCTTCAACTCTATATTAATTAATGTCCACAACTTCTTCTCTGGTTGATAAAAATATGCCTGACCTGTATTTACAACTAAAGGGACTAAAAACATTTTCACTGTCTGTATCCTGCTATCTCTATGCATTAAAATAGAGCTTCCCGTTTCTCAGTTTTTGTATTATATTTTGATGTTGTCATTTTCATTTTTACTCAATGTATGGATTATAGATCTGATCTCGGATCTGACTCAGCCACGTTCCACAGACTTTTGGATCCAACTCTTGAGCTCTTCCCTCTATCCTTAACGCCCTTGTCTGCCCACAACTCCTCAGATTTAATTTGCTGCCATTTAACATGGACGTGAGTTTTTGTGAGTGCCTTTCTTTCAAAATTTCTTTATTTCTCTTAGCTTTATGATGCGCTGTCCTCCTACCTTTTTCAGGTAATTTTTTTATGTACCATTGTTGGTACTTTCTTTTTCTTTATTTCTTTACCATCTCTCTCTCTCTCTCTCTCTCTCTCTCTATTCCTACCCCATTGTTGGGATATTTTCCACTATCATTATTTGTAGTCTCTTCCTGTAACAAAAAAAAAAGAAAAATGTCTTTTTCCTTCTTTATTGTATTCCATTTTATAGAGCTATGGCTGAGAAGCCGACAGAATTGAAAAAGATGCACTTCCTGTGAGGACAAAATCCCAAATCTGGATGCCAACTGGGAGTGTATTTACAGTTTAAGGGCAGTACACCTTGATAAAAACTGCACTATTTGTGCTGCATTCAGTTCAATGGCTATTGTAGAAAGGACGAATAAACTAGTTCTCAAAGGATTATTGGCTTCTTCTTATTCCTTCTGTGGGGCTGAAAGCTCCAGCAAAAATTCTAAGGCTCTATCAGAGCATAGAAAAAGGTTCCCTTCTAAATTTCTTGAAGACTCCATTGACCTCAGAGCCTCCTCAAATAATGCAAAGATCTTCTTATCCTACTTCATTGGATCTGAAAAGAAAAACTTTTTATCCTAAGACCTCCGATCAGATCATTTTTTTTAGGTAGTTCTCCTTCTCAATCTATGGATCCAAAACCTTCAGATCTGACGTCTGGAATTTCTAAAACTCCTAAAGCAAACTGACCCAAGTTTGTTATTGATACAATTTCTCCTTGGCTCCACTCCACCCATGCAAACTCTGAGGAAACATTCAAGACCGCAGTTTACTACCTCATCTGTCAAGTCTTCCAGGAGTCTTTCTGAAGCTGAAGTGGATAGGATGATGAGGAAGTTCCTTAGGACTCAGATTCAGATGGGGTTATACTGGCTCTGTCTCCCATTATATCTGTGAGCCTCCCTTACACCTCCAATATAGTTGTATCTCCTTTTCCAATCCATCCTTTGGTTTTGCAGCCCTCGGATCAGAGATTTCTGAAAGAACTAGTGCTAGAGCCAAAAAAGGTTATATCTTCAACTCTGACAGTTTCCCGAACTAGTTCTGCTCCTATTCCTTTAGATCAGGATGAGTCTCAAAGACAAAGCATTGGTGTTGGATCTGTGGGGCAGGGATCTACTTGATGCTGTTAGAGTTGTCCTCGCCCCTTGGACCCTTGGTGCTAGATAGCTTGGGTCCAGCTCCCTCATCAAGACTCAGATCCAGACAGAGTCATGGCTTGTCTGCTTTGGAAGTCTCAGCTCTAGTGCCAACAGCTACAGCTTCTCCTGGCTCGTATACCTTCAAGGTTATGAACAGGGTGTTCTCTCATCCAAGAGACACTGCCTCTAATACATCTTTGGATCCTACATTCTTACATTTTTCCCCAATGGCTCTGAGCTCTGATCCCATCAGACCTACTCTGCAGGGGCAGTTAGTACCAACTAGTGTACAGACAGTTCCCTTAGAGGAAATATCCCTGTCTTCAGGCACCTTCCCAGGGCATCTCACTGAGGAGGTTCCCAATAACAGAACATGTAAAAGAAGGCACATAGATTCCCCATTGGAATCTCTCACAGAATATACTTTGATGAGGGAGAAGGGTCACTCAGATTACCACCTGATGATGTCTCATTTGGTGACATTTTAGAGATCCTTAAGCAGAAAGGTGGTTGGTCCTCAGATAATCCTTCCCCTGAGGAGTCAGTATATCTGGAAGATTTTTGTGCTGGCCCATTTACGTCTTGGTGACTTCCCCTGCCAATGAGCTCATCAATCTATTTTCTCACAGGGAAGAGAAATAACTAGCTTCTCTTGAACCAATCTGAAGTCATCCAGATAAAATTTTGGTTCATACAAAAGACAAACCTCACTGGAACAAAGGAGTATTTGTTCATGCAATGGTTGGGGTGGCAGCCACTAAAAAGGAGCTAGCAGAACAGAGTTCCTCTGTCCACCCCCCTAACAGAGAGTCTAGGGCATAGAACAGTTTGGTTTGGAAAGCACATATTTACTTCAGTGACCTTTGCGTTGAGGTCCCTGAGTTATTTGGCACACTTTACAGGGGTGCAGAGAGATTTGATACAGAACTCTTAAAACCATCTCAGAGTCCTTGTCTGCAGAGAACTATAAAAGATCATCCTCACAGCTGGCCACTCTATTATTTATTTCCAATGCTACCATGAGGTTGATTTTCCATGCTGCAGAGGGTATCTCACAGGTGGTAGGTTTAGGCATTGCCATACGGAGACATGCCTGGATGCAGTTGTGCAACTTTAAAGGAGCCTTTCAAGCCTTCTTTCATCAATTCTCCTTTTTAGAACATCCTTGTTTGGCCCTTCTATGAAAGAACATTTTCCCACAGTGAACAGAAAGGGAAGACCCTGTCTGCCATAGGGAGTCACTTTTCTATCTCTCAACAATCATTTTCTTGGAATCGAAGAAGAGGCAAGAAATTGTGGTTCAGTAAATCCCAGGCATATTTCCAGGATTCTCACAAAGACAACTCTTCAGAGGCAGAGGAGGGTGTTCAAATGGAAAACACAGCCCTTATGATAGAGGAGGCCTGCAAAATCAGGTTTTCCAAGATTCCTTTCTGGATAGACCCTTTCAGTGCACCTGAATGGCTGCTTGACTGCTCACCACTGGAGACAGTCGGGAGCAGGTTTTTCTTGCACCCAGACACCTGGACTGCTATAACAAAAGATTCTTGGGTGCTAAAAATAATATCCAGAGGTTATTTCATACCATTTTCCAAGATATCCACATCCAAAAGAAGAAACCTTTCTGACATCCCACCCAGTCAGACAGAAGCTGCAGCTCAACAGATTCAGAACCTGCTGGACAAAAGAGTCATCTAGAAGGTCTCACCAGACCAAAGAGGATTTGGAACTTACTTCAGGTTCTTTTTAGTGCCAAAAAAGACAGGAGACCTGAAACCAATTTTGGATCTAAGCAATTTGAACCAATGCATGAGGAAATCAAAGTTCCAAATGGTCATGATTCAGTCCATTCTACCTCTTTTACATAAGGACTACTGGATGTGTTCAGTCAATCTTCAGGATGCGTACTATCACATCAACATAAACAGGTGCTCCTGAAGATACTTCTACTTTTGGTTTGGAGCCAGTCATTATCAGTTCAGAGCCCTGCCCTTTGGACTCTTCACAGCCCCCAGGGTATTTACCAAGTGTATGCCAGTGGTAGCAGCTCAATTGAGACTGCAAGGATTCTGAATGTTTCCATACTTAGATGACTGACTCCTCACTGCTACAGCCAGGCATTTTCTAGAACAGTCCAAGGGATTATTTGCTCCAAATCTGCCAAACACTAGGCATTACAGTCAACATTCCCAAAACCAAACTACAACTGGTACAGAGCCTGGAGTTCACTGGTGCTCATTTAAGTACAATAAGTCAGATTGCTTCTCTGGCTCCTCAATGCAGAGATACAATCAAGTCCCAGATTCAGCACATTCTTTCTCATCCTGCTCCTCCAGCCAGACTTGTGCTTCAGGCTCTAGGTTTCATGGCAGCATCTATAGTCTTAATTCCATCAACATGTTACTATATACATGTCCTACAATAGACTCTAACTGTTCAGAGGTCTATTGTTCAACATCTTTTGCTTTTCTCGTCAAATTTACTCTGGTATGCAGAAACCATCTTTGTTGGTGGATCCAGTCAGAAGACATTTACACAGTTCACTCCTCTCTTCTGTCTATCCCAGTGGTCATGGTAACCATGGATGCCTCGCATCAGGTGGGGGTGGCATTTCTTGGGAAGGATGGTCCAAGTCATGTGCCCCCCCCCAAAAAAACAGTTTGCCCATCAATGTCCTGGAGATGAGAGCACTCCTTTTAGGATTGCAGGCATTTCAAGACACTCTCCCTCTGGGGACTATTGTGATTCAAACCAACAACATGTCCATAGTCTAGTACATCAACATGCAAGGGGGAACCCAATCTTATCCTGTGTGTCGATAAACTATGAAAGTGTGGCAGTGTGAAATCTCCTCCAACCACTTTCTAGTGGCAATGTACATTCCAGGAAAATCCAATGTACTAGCGGACAGACTCAGCAGGTCAATTTTAATGTTTCATGAGTGGTCTCTCAATCAATTACTGGCAAGAGATTTTCCATCACTGGGGCCAAACTTGTTGCAGTCTGTTTCCAACTCCTTAAAACAACAAATGCAACAGGTACTTTGCTCTATTCCCCCCTCACAGGGAGTCACCAAGCGATGCTCTAATTGGCATTTGGCCCTCTGGTCTCCTTTATGCCTATTCCCCAGTACCTCTGATTACAAACTTCTTACAGAAAGCCAGTCAGTTGAAGAGCTCAGTTATCCTTATTGCTTCCATTGGCCTGTCCAGGTGTGGCTCCCCTTCCTTTGGTCTTATCTTTTGTTATCCTCCTTGGATACTGGACCCCCATCCAAACCTTCTGTCACATCCCTGGGGGATAAAACATCCGACTATCTCCAGGCCTCAAACTAACCATATGGTTTCTCCAGTTTCATTAATAGCTAGACAGCCCAGACTTTTTTCCTGTCCTGCCAGATAGATTCCACTAAGATGATATACAAAAGTAAATGAAAAAGATTCAAAATTTTAGCCCTGTAAAATGACATTGATGTTCATCATGTTTCACTGTTGCAGTCCTAACAAATGGGTTATCCGGCTCCTGGTAGCCCTCCGCTGGCCCGAATACCAAAGTCTTCAGTTTATGACATTGGCTGCTGTTGGCTGTAAACCTGACATAAGGACATCAGGTATAAAGGGAGGGTAGCCGACACCATTTCCTCAGTCTTTCTTGCCGCGGAGCCCAAAGCAGATGCATTTCGCACAAGTGCCAGTCGGCCGATTACCTTCTTTTTGTATTCCGACTTTTAAAGTTGAAGACATCCTCAGATAAGTACCCCATTGGGGACCCTCTTTTCTTGCTTTAACGAATGTCAGATAAAGTCAATAACTGTCTTGCATGTGGAAAACAGATTCCGCACTGTGATCTTCATTCTTACTGTATAACTTGTTTAGGCCTTGAGCACAATGTCCTGAATTGTGATCTCTGTGCTTCTTTCAATCCGCGTACCATACGCTGTAGGGTTAAAATTTTATTTAAGCATTTCAGAGTCTGGCCTTAGTTTGTCGGTTTGGCGTCCTCGGGTATTCTGACTTCAGATGTGCCTAAGACACACAAAGACTGCGACAGGCCTAGGGTCAAATTGGCCAACAACACTACTGTTAAGTTGGTAGTCAGCCCAATGGTAGTCAGTGAGGCATCTTCTCTGCCCCTGCAGTCTGCGGATGTTCTAACGCAAGCCTCTACTGATACTTTTACTGAGTCCTCCATGTCTCAGGCCTCCCTTTCATCTTCTGACCCTCCGGCTGTCATCGCCTCTGATGGCTCCAGAGCCACTAAACAGGCACCAACTTCAGAGGCCTCTTTATTTCGCCATGACTCCCGAGCCAGACCGACTACCGTGGTTCAGACTTCAACTGTTGCTAGGCCTCCTGAGTCCCTCTGGCTTACTAGCAAACTTTCCAGTCGCAAAGCTACTCAAAAATAGGCTCCGGCCTCCCCTCATTTGCCTCAGTCTCAGATGGTTAAAATGGCTAGTGATCTTTTGACCCTTATCTGGGGTTCCCAACCCCCCCTAGAAAGAGGGCTAGGGAATTGTCTCCTGATTTCTTGTCTGCCTCAGATTCTGAGGTTTCAAGCATTTCTGCTGCTGATGAGGGAAATTCTCAACTTTTTTCTGGTTTTGAAGATTCTGATGCAGAAGAATCTATCCCTTCTGCCTCCCCTCCGAAGAATTTTCATTTGGAGACACTCTGAATACTCTTATGGAGCACTTCAAGTGGGAAAGTCAGGACTTTCCACAATCTAAAAAGAGAATCAGGGAATTTTTGGATTTACCACAGCATAAGCCTCTGTTTATCCCTCCAGTATTAGAAGTTGTGGATGATGTTTTCATGGAAAAGTCCTTATCTCCTAATTATGTTCCTCTTGCTCCCAGGAAACCTGACAGGTACTATAGGGTGCCTGATTCTCATCAGTTTCTTTTCAAAAATCCTACTGCAGATCCAGAAATTATTTCACAAGGTCCTAAAGGTGTTAAAGTTACTGTTGCTAAAAATTCTGTCCCCTCAGATAGGGAATCTAGGGCCCTGGGCAGGTGGGGTAAAAAGGTCTATACCTCCGCAACCCTTGCCATTAGGTCAGTTCATAGGTTCATAGGTAGGTACTAGACTATTGGCTCTAGGGCCTATACAAGCCCAACCAAAAAGGTACCATGGCTTTTGCCATCCAAGCAAATTATTTTTCTGTGCCACTGTCAAGCAGAGCCACAGAAGTGATCCCTGGGGTGAATTTCCTATTTCCCATCCAATCATCAAGATTTTTCTTGAAGAGTGCTAATGAGGAGCTTTGTTTGATATAGATAGGTAGTTTATTCTAGAGTATGGGAAGTCTCTAGGACAGGAATATATCCCTCCGGCATGTTCTGTTTATTGTGGTGACAAGGTTTAGGTCCCTAGAGTGTGTAGCTCGGAGGGATTGGGATTTCTTTAAGTGAGGCATGTCCAACAGCTCTGGGTTTGACGTAGCTTTGTATGCTAGGCAGAGATCACCTTTGATTAGATGATATGCGATGGAGTAAAGCTGGAGTTTTTTGAGACGGTCTGCATAGGGTATCTGTTTGAGGCCGGTAATCCTCTTTGTGAGGTACTTCTGTGGCCTTGTGCATGTATATGTACAGCAATGGATGTTTAGAAGTGTGTGTGTGTGTATATATATATATATATATATATATATATATATATATGTGTCTATATATATATATATATATATATATATATATATATATATATATATATATATATATATATATATATATATATATAGCGAAGTCATTGATAGACGTTGGGGACACATTAGATCTCTTCCACAACTACATGTCCAGGAGCCAGGACAGTGCAGGACGGTTGAGGCGTGGACGTGGACATATGCCAGCAACATTATCAGCTGGCAGTCATCGCAGATGACAACAAACTCGCAGCCGCTCCCATAGTGCCAGTACCAGCCCCAGCAATGCTAAGTCTGTGCTGTCATTAGACCGTCCGAAAAGACCACGTGCACATGGCTCTGGACAGTCCCAGCAGGGACATGTGTCCAGTCAACAACCCACTGCTTCTGATGACAGTACCCGGTCTGGCTTAGTACCTGATACTTTCAGTGTTAAGTATACTGCAGCCTATGTTGTAGTTCATGGGTACAGAGTTTTTGCCAAATGGGATGACAATGTACTTTTTGGCATTGAGCTTGAGGCCATGGCTTTGACACCAGGCATCTGTCTCAGTGAGGCCCTTTTGTAGGATGTCCACATCATTAAGAGTTTCGATTATGGCTCCTAGTTTGCAGTCATCTGTGAACTTCATTAGCCAAAGACCTTCTGTGTTAGCCTGTACTTCAGAGAAGTAGATACCAAACAGGAGAGGACCCAGGACTAAACCCTGTGGTACTCCACTTGTCACTGGTCTGAAGTTGGATTTGGAGTCTGCTACTTTCACAGTGTGGGTTCTGTCAGTGAGCCAGTTGGCAAGCCATCTTGTGACAGAGGGATTTATACCTAGTTTAGTGAGTTTATCTATAATTCCAGTTAATTGTCTTTTTCATATGTTTAAGTATCAGCAGCATATTCTGGAGATTATTAAGGCTAAAATTGGTACTGTTCCTTCCCTTGTGGAGAATAAGGAAATGCAAGACTTACTAAATTCTGCCACTCTTGTCACTAAGCATTCTCTACATTGTGGTTTTGACACTTTGGAGGCTTCCTGCAGAGCAGCAGCCACTGGTTCTGTTATTAGGAGCCATGCTTGGCTCAGAGAACAGCCTCTTTCTGAACCGGTCAAATCAAAATTGAAGTATGTGCCTTTGCACAAGGACAATCTTTTTGGTAGCAAAGCTGAAGAGGTGTTGAAAAAGTTGGAGGATATGGCAAAATCTATGTAAGCAGTCAAGGATTTCTTACAGGTTCAACCTCCTCGTTTTAGTAGGCATTATCCTGCCAAGAACTAGACCTTCCCTGATCCTAGCAAGCAAAGCCGCTCTAGTCCTAGGGGTTTAGGTCTTCTAGAGGTCAAACTTCTGCCCCTCAAAAGGCTAAGCAATGGCGTTCTTCCTCTTCTAAATTTGGGAGTTCTAAGCAGCCTTCCCAAGGCAAAGATTCTCAATGACTTCGGCCCTGCCATGCCTGCCTCTGCTGGCCCAGAATTTCCTTTGGGGGGAAGGTTAGCCAAGTTTGCAGAGGTATCATCTACCATCACAGACGACAAATGGGTACTCAAAATAGTAGCCTAAGGTTACAAGTTCTACTTTCACACCTTCCCTGTCCATCAAGGATACCCAGATATACCCCCAAATCAAAGGGCAGAGGTAGAAAAGCAATTTCGTCCTTGTTGACTCTGGGGGTGATAGAGCCAGTGCCTGCACTTCAGACAGGCCAGGGTTTCTACTCAAGACTTTTCCTGGTACCCAAAAAGGAAAGCACCTGGCACCCTATTCTGGATTTGTCCATTCTCAACACATTTCTGGTGATCCCCAAATTCAAGATACTCACTCTTCAGCAATTACTGCCCATGCTGGCCAAGGATTCCTGACTGGTGACTGTGGATCTCAAAGAGGCTTATCTGCACATCCCAATAAGGGAAAGTTGCAGGCAGTTCCTTCGTTTCAGAGCTGGAAAGCTACACTTCCATTTCTCTGCACTGCACTTCAGCTTATCTACTGCTCCCAGAGTCTTCACAAAATGCCTGGCTCCAGTCATTGCATTCTGCAGGCAGAGAAACATCCAAATTTATCCTTACCTGGACTATTGTCTCATTCAAGCAAACTCTCCATAGCAACTTCTAAAGGATTTGGACTTTGTAAAGATCCTTCTCACCTCTTTGGGCTACACTCTCAATGAAAGGAAGTAAAAATTGGTACCTACCAGGGAGATTGTATTCCTGGGAGTGAGTCTGAATACAGCTGCCCAGATGGTATTCCTCCCTCAAGACAAACAAGAAGATCTTTCGACTTACTTCAAGAATTTGGCAAGCATGACCCAGCTCTCTGCAAGGCAATTTCTGCAAGCCCTGAGATTGATGGCTTCATGTATTCTGATGATTCCATATGCAAGACTGCATATGAGGAAAATACAATGGTACCTCAAGAACCTTTGGTATCAACACACACAGGACTTAGATTTGATACTTCCTCTGGTTCCCTGTCTACAAATGGAGTTTCTTTGGTGGGCAACAGCCGGTTCATAGAACAACCACCTGCCAGCCAAACTCTCACCACAAATGCCTCGGACTGCGCATGGGGAGCTCACATGGAAAGCAGGTGCATTCAGTGGACTTGGAGCAATCAACAGATTCATCTGCACATAAACCTGAAGGATTTGATAGCAGTCCAGCAGGCCTTGCTGGCTTTCAAGCATCTACTCTCTCCTGGTACCCTTTTGGTTAGGACAGACAACACCACAGTCATGTGGTTCATCAACAAGCAGGGAGGGGCTCACTCTTACCCCCTGTGCAGACAAAGCATGAGATTTTGTTCCATAGCAGCTTCCATGGGCATATTCCTGATAGCCCAGTTTCATCCAGGAAGGCTCAACACCTTGGTGGACCAGTTGAGCAGACATGTTCTGGATCCTCACGAGTGGCAACTGAACAGGACCCTCTTCCATTGCATCATTCAGCGTTGGGGCATTCCACAAGTGGATCTTTTCTCCTCTCTGACCAACCATCTTCTTTCAACATTTTGCACCAGGGAGCATCACGACAAAGCCTTTAGAGTGGATGCTTTGCCCTTCCCATGGACACAACTCTCAATTTATTCCTTCCCTCATCTGCCTCTTCTTCCCAGAGTACTGTTAAAGATAAAGGATGAAAACCAAGGGTTATTCTCATAGCTCCAGACTGGCCCAGGCAGCACCGGTATCCACTCCTTCACAGTCTCTTCTATTCTCAGCCTTGGCATCTTCCCCTTATACCAGATCTTTTGGTTCAGGAGGGAGGTTAATTTCTTCATCCTCATCTTCAAACTCTGCATTTAGCACCCTGGCTAATAATATGAACCTTAAACCTTTCCCAACAGGTGGTTGAGGTTCTTCGTGAGGCCAGGAGGCCTAGCACCAGGAAATCTTATGCAGATAAATGGAAAGATTCTGCTTTTGGATACAGGCTAGAGGGAAGACTCTTCTCATCCTTCTCTTCCTCTCATTCTCGATTACCTAGCAGGCTTGCTTAATGGTGGACTTTCCTTTTTCTTCAATCAAAATTCATGCTTCAGCAATTTCTGCGCATTGCTCTTTAGAACAGCCCATTTTTTCTCATCCCTTGATGAAATAGTTCCTTAGGGGAGCTAGCAATTTAAGGTCTCCCAGAAGGGCACCTTCTCCTGCTTGGGATCTTAATTTTGTTCTTGAGAAACTTACTCTGCCTCCTTTTGAACCAGCTGCCTCTGCAAATTTTAAGTTTCTCTCCTGGAAGACTGCCTTTCTCTTGGCTATTACTTCAGCTAGAAGGGTCTCTGAGCTGCAGGCCTTAATGGCAGTAGAACCTTGTATCATCTTTCATGCAGATTGGGTTTCTCTTAGAACTAATCCCTCCTTTATGCCTAAGGTGGTTTCTAGCTTGACTCTTAACCAGTCTAGCCATCTGCCTACCTTCTTTTCAAAACCCCGAATAAAGGGAAAGGATTCTGCACTCTCTTGATGTGCATATACAGCTAAGATTTTGCTTGGACAGGACAAAACCCTTTCAGAAGTCTGATCAGTTGTTGGTCAGTTTTACTCCTGGAGCTCAAAGCAAAGCTATTTCTAAACAGACCATTTCTAAATGGATTGCTCATTGTATTCACTTTTGTTACCTACAGCATGGAAAGGTCCCTCCTCAGAGTATTAGGACCCATTCTACTAGAGCAGCCTCTACCTCAACAGCTTTTTTGAGAGGTGCTCCTGCTAAGGACATTCTGGAAGCAGCTACTTGGTTTTCTGTCCATACTTTCACAAAGCATTACAATCTACCTTTGTTCTCTAAATCCAGGGCTGGTTTTGCTAAAGCAGTTTTGCAGGGCATCCTTACCAACCCTTAAGCAGTGGGTGTTCCTCCTCCCTTTTTGTTTTTTCCTGGGCTTTGGGAATCAGCCCATTTTGTTAGGACTGCAATAGTGAAACACAATGAACATAGTACAGCTGTGTACACTTACCATAAATGTAGATGTTCGAGTGTATTCACCGTTGCAGTCCTGGTTTCCCTCCCTCCATTCCCCCTTTTTACCTAAGGCACAGGCTAGTTTTTTCTTTCTGGATGGTATGTTTCCAGAGTGTTTAATTTCCTATTCTAGCCTTCTTTAGGGGGCCCCTGACAGTTAAGGCAAGAAAAACTGAGGAAATGGCATCAGCTGCCTTCCCTTTATACCTGACGTCAGGCTTACAGCCGATGGCAGCTGACGTCATAAACCAAAGACTTTGGTATTCGGGCCTACTGAGGGCTACTGGGAGCTGGATAACCCATTTTGTTAGGACTGCAACGGTGAATACACTCGGACATCTACATTTATGGTAAGTGTACACAACTGTACTTTAGCCTTGCTGACACTGTAGGTAAAGGGCTCCATGATGCCCCTTGCTGTCCATTGCCCCTCTCACACATCACCTGGTGCTCCAGTCCCACCCCCTTTCCTGACCTACCCACACCATCCAGATTAGTTTTGTTCTTCCTTTTTCTCACAGTTTGTCTGATCTTCATTTTCCTGCAGTAATTCATTTATTCATTCAACATGCTCTGTCTAGGCAAGACTCCACTCTGATAACCGTGGAGGAATCAGCTGCATTAAGCAAGAGATAACCCCTAGAAGCCATGGTTGTTCTAGATGTTCTGAGCTACATTTTACATTTTTTTAAACAACCTTTTCATCCACTGATGAAAACCATGATCAAAGAAAGAAATAATTTAGCCTTTACTTTTCATCTTTGCGTTTTTTTTTTCTCTGCATCCTTTTTGCACCCCCTAGCTGACCAAGACTACATTGTAGTAACTGAGCAGAAATATCTGTATTAAGCGTAAGTGTCTGGGGGCTTAACCATGAGGGTTTTAGATGCTCTGAGGTGTATTTTACAGTTTTTGAGTAACCTTTTCATCTACTGATAGCCTGAATGAAAACCATGATTATGGAAAAAGTCAGTCTTACTCATCAGTTTAGCTTTTTCCTGCATCTTTTCAACACATCCTAACTGACCAAGACTACATTTTGATAACTAAGTTAAGCTGGTGGCCTGGGGGCTGCTAGGCACCCAGAAGCTATGGAGTTATATCTGCTCTGAAGTGCATTTTAGAGCTTTTTTCCCAATCTGATGATTCAATAATGATCTTAACAAAAATCAAGCATAAGGAAAAGAAATTCAGTCTTACTTTTTATTTCAGGGAAAACATAAGTTGTACCCAAGGCTTAATGTTCAGTGTTGACCATACATTAGTTCACAATAAACTCTCTTCATTTTTTTTCTGGTAAATTGCTGAACGTTAGCAAAGCAAGGCTTTAGAGATTCATAGCTGTTGATGCAGTGGACTAAAAATGTTGAGGATGTTGCCTGAGACCTTTGTCCCTATATTTGAAATTTGCAAGGTCTCTCCTCCATGACCTTGCAATGTTCATGTCTAACTTGATGTGACTTGGAGTAACTCCCATGGGGTGCCCATCACACTGCAAGCATATTTTGCTTTAATGGGGTTCCATATTTAGTTAATTTTTTCACATTTTAGAGCAAAGAAATGTATTTCATTGCTCTAAAAATAAATAAATAAATAAATAAAAAAACATGGAAGGAGTGCCCCTACAAGCATGATGCACTATGCAACCACCTAGTACATGTCTGCATATGTCTTTCTCTTACATCCAAAACAAGAGTCCAGCTCAAAAAATTAAGGCTTATGCTACTAGAGCAGTTGCCACATCTGAAACTTTCTGGAAGGAATAGAGTCCATGTCTGTATTTGAAACAACTTAGTCCTCAGTTCATACCTTTACCAAACCTTACAAACTAGATTATGTAGCTAAAGCCAGCTAAGACTTCACCAGGGCTGTTCTTCAGGGAATACTTGACTCTAGTCCTTTTCCATCCATCCTTTCTTCTTGAGCTGTGACAATCATCCCACATTGGATACTGCAATAGTGATCTAATGAAGAATATATTACAGTTCTGTGGTTTAGTTGCCATACCAACAGATTTTCAAATAGGTCATTAGTACAGTACAAGTGCCCTTCCTCCATCTCCCTACCTTCCCTGGAAGAGGTGGGGTGACTTTCTCCCCACTGTTCTTCTGACATGATTTTGCTTAGAGCTTTAGGCTTCAGCCTCCGTGTTTTGGGCAAGAAAGATCTGAGTTTTGGTGCAACAGTACATTCCTGTTATACTAGTATGTCCTCTTATGCTAGGAGCGAATGTACTGAACAAAAAGAAGGAGCTTGAAGCTTTGCATACTAACCAAATGTGTAGTATGTGCCATACTGTAATGCATATTACAGTATGGGGCACATCCTGCCAATGATACTATATATATTACAGTATGGAGCACATCCTGTCAAGGATACTGCACATTATGCTATGGGGCACATCCTGCCAAGGATACTGCACATTACAGTATGGAGTACATCCTGCCAAGGATACTGTACATATTACAGTATGGGACATATCCTGCCAAGGATACTATACACATTACAGTATGGGACATATCCTGCCAAGGATATGTCCCATACTGTAATATGTACAGTATCCTTGGCAGGATGTGCCCTATAGCATAATGTGCAGTATCCTTGACAGGATATGTCCCATACTGTAATATGTACAGTATCCTTGGCAGGATGTGCCCCATACTGTAATGTGCAGTATCCTTGGCAGGATATGTCCCATACTGTAATATGTACAGTATCTTTGGCATTATGTGCCCCATACTGTAATGTGCAGTATCCTTGGCAGGATATGCCCCATACTGTAATGTGCAGTATCCTTGGCAGGATATGTCCCATACTGTAATCTGTACAGTATCTTTGGCAGGATGTGCCCCATACTGCAATGTGCAGTATCCTTGGCAGGATATGCCCCATACTGTAATGTGCAGTATCTTTGGCAGGATATGTCCCATACTGTAATATGTACATTATCCTTGGCAGGATGTGCCTCATACTGTAATTTGCAGTATCCTTGGCAGGATGTGCCCTATAGCATAATGTGCAGTATCCTTGACAGGATATGTCCCATACTGTAATGTGCGGTATCCTTAGCAGGATGTGCCCCATACTGTAATGTGCAGTATCCTTGGCAGGATGTGCCCTATAGCATAATGTGCAGTATCCTTGGCAGGATATGTCCCATACTGTAATGTGCAGTATCCTTGGCAGGATATGTCCCATACTGTAATGTGCAGTATCCTTGACAGGATGTGCCCTATAGCATAATGTGCAGTATCCTTGGCAGGATATGTCCCATACTGTAATGTGCAGTATCCTTGGCAGGATGTGCCCTATGGCATAATGTGCAGTATCCTTGGCAGGATATGTCCCATACTGTAATGTGTATAGTATCCTTGGCAGGATATGACCCATACTGTAATATGTACAGTATCCTTGGCAGGATGTGCCCCATACTGTAATGTGCAGTATCCTTTGCAGGATGTGCCCTATAGCATAATGTGCAGTATCTCTCTCCAAGAACCACAAGCACAGCCAGGAGATGAAATAAAAACGATTTAATGATCCAGAATACTTAGTCACGATAAACAGTAAGTGCTTTCATCCAAATTGGAATTCCTCAGACTGAATTATGTGTAATAAAAACATTGCACCTTAAATACTATCTATAAAACACATGACATTCTGTTAATGATGTAACTTCCTTCTTTTGAGATAGGCAACAAAATCAGATCTATCACTAAGGCCAGGTGGATAGCAAGCATTCAATATAACCTGCCATAAATATTCTTTCCAACCCAACTCATCTTCTGCATCAAATCTGTTAGTAACATTTGTTACTTCATCCAATACAACAAATTTAAAATCTACATGACATCTTGTGTTATTTTTATAATGTTTACTAAGTGCATTTTTGTCATATTTTGTAAGGACCGCATATTTATGCTCATATATTCGTCTTTTGAGTTGTCTTATAGTATGCCCCACATAGAAGGAATCACAGCACATGCATAATACTAACTAAACAATAAACTTAGATTTGCAATTATATCTTCCTTCTATTTTGTTGGTGTATCCACCCACTTTTAGCTCAATAATGTCTGTCATTAAAAAACTACACATGTTGCAATTAAAACATTTATACATTCCTGGATTAGTAACACTATTTTTTAAGGTAATTGGTGAATTCAATTTAGCTTCAAACATATTTTTGAAGCTTTTACCTTTCTTCTGCACAAATACCATTTTTTCACCCATAGCCCTAGCTATCTCTACATCAGATTGTAACAGTTTCCAATTATTCATAATAATACTTTTAATCGATGTTGCATCTATACTGTTTTCTATCTGCATAGATGTGACATAATCACTAGACGTAGCTATAACACTGGCAGCAACATTATGATTATTTCTGAATAATCTACTCTCTTCTAGGGCCTCAACCCTATAGCATTAGTTTTTGTGGATATCCTCTATTAACAAATTTAGCACAAAGAGACTCACTTTCTTTTATAAAATCAGCTTCTTTATCAGTTAACAAGTCTATTCTTTTCAACTGACTTTTAATGATGTTGTTCTTAGTCTTTTTGGGGTGCAAACTATCATAATGCAAATAAGCATTATTTTGGACCTCCTTTTTATATATAGATGTACAAAGACATTCTCCTTCCTTATAAATATTTAAATCCAAATAATTAATACTCTGTCCATACTAGAGGTAAACTTCAAATAAGAACTTACTTCATTCAAATAAGAAAGAAACAAGTGAATGCCATCCCCTCTCCAAATTAAAAACACATTATCAATAAAACGTTTATAGACAAAATATTTTCCATATACATAGTTTCATAGATATGACATCTTTCCCATCCTTGCATGAAAGTGTTTGCATAGCTAGGGGCCATTGCTGCACCAATAGCTACGCCATTTATTTGTTTATAGAATTTTTTATTAAATTCAAAATAGTTGCAGCTCAAAATCAAATCAAGCATTTCCATCACAAGGTTAATCATCTTATAGGAAGGTTTGTGAGCCCCCATCAATTCAAATCTAACTATTTCCATTCCTTCAATATTTGGAATGACCATATACAGAGACTTGATGTCAATGGTGACCAAATAAACACAATCCTTAACTTTTAGCTCCTTGATTTTATTTTTAAAATCAAAAGAATCTCTAATATAAGCTTTATTGGCTAATACTGTGGGTTGCAGATGTTTATCTACAAAAATGGCCAATGTTTCTGTCTTGCTTCCACTACTTGTATATGCGTATAGTATCCTTGGCAGGATATGTCCCATACTGTAATGTGTACTGTATCCTTGGCAGAATATGTCCCATACTGTAATGTGTATAGTATCCTTGGCAGGATATGTCCCATACTGTAATATGTACAGTATCCTTGGCAGGATGTGCCCCATACTGTAATGTGCAGTATCCTTGGCAGGATGTGCCCTATAGCATAATGTGCAGTATCCTTGACAGGATGTGCCCCATACTGTAATATGTATAGTTTCATTGGCAGGATGTGCCCCATACTGTAATATGTATAGTTTCATTGGCAGGATGTGCCCCATACTGTAATATGCAGTATCTTTGGCAGGATATGTCCCATATTGTATTGTGTATAGTATCCTTGGCAGGATATGTCCCATACTGTAATATGTATAGTATCCTTGGCAGGATATGTCCTATACTGTAATGTTCAGTATTCTTAGCAGGATGTATCCCATAATGTAATATTGTAGTATCCTTGGCAGGATATGTCCCATACTGTAATGTGTACAGTATCCTTGGCAGGATATGCCCCATACTGTAGTGTGTATAGTATACTTGGCAGGATATGTCCCATACTGTAATGAGCAGGTCTACTTCATAACAGCGAACGATCAAAAGATTGAATGCTGTTATATCGACTCCTTAAAGTCAAAAACTAAAAAGAGTGAACAACCAGAACAGCAATTTCTTTCCCAGGGAAAGAAATCGCTGGGCCGGCTGTCTGGGTTGTGCCATTTCCTCCACTGTAGTGCAATCTCGGAGTTGGTATATTTAAGTAGGGGGATGTGGGGGGTGTGGTGGTGAAGCCCCCTACTTAAAATAGTGTTTAGTGTGTTTTATTATTATTATTTTTTTTTTTTTGGGAACAGCGATTTCTTTCCCTGGGAAAAAATCGCTGTTCTGGTTGTTCGCTGATTTTAGTTTTCGACTTTAAAGGGTCAATATAACAGCGTTTGATCTTTTGATCTTTCGCTGTTGTAATATAGAACCTAATGTGCAGTATCCTTGGCAGGATATGTCCCGTACTGTAATATGTATAGTATCCTTGGCAGGATATGTCCCATAGTGTAATGTGCAGTATCCTTAGAAGTTTGTGTCCCATACTGTAATGTGTGTAGTTTCCTTGGTAGGATATATGACAGACTGTAATATGTAAAGTATCCTTGGCAGGATATGCCTCATACTGTAATGTGCAAAGTATCCTTGGCAGGATATCTCCCATACTGTAATGTCCAGTGTCCTTGGCAGGATACATCCCTTACTGTAATGTGTATAGTATCCTTGGCAGGATATGTGCCGTACTGTAATGTGTATAGCATCCTTGGTAGGATATGTCCCATACTGTAATGTGCATGGTATCCTTGGCAGGATATGTCACATACTGTAATGTGTGCAGCATCCTTGGCAGAATATGTCCCATAGTATAATGTGCAGTAGCCTTGGCAGGATATGTCCCATACTGTAATGTGTATAGTATCCTTGGCTGGATTTGCCCCATAATGTAATGTGCAGTATCCTTGGCAGGATATATCACATACTGTAATGTGTATACTATCCTTGGCAGGCTATGTCCTATACGATAATGTGCAGTATCCTTGGGAGGATATGTCCCATAGTGTAATGTATATAGTATCCTTGGCAGGATATGTCCCATATTGTAATGTGCAGTATCCTTGGCAGGATATGTCCCATACTGTAATGTATATAGTATCCTTGGCAGGATATGTCCGATACTGTAATGTGTATAGTATCCTTGGCAGGATATGTCCCATACTGTAATATGCATAATATCTTTGGCAGGATGTGCTCCATACTTTAATGTGCTGTATCCTTGGCAGGATATGTCCCATATTGTAATGTGTATTATATCCTTAGCAGGATTTGTCCCATACTGTAATGTGTGTAGTATACTTGGTAGGATATATCCCATACTGTAATGTGAATAATATCTTTGGCAGGATGTGTCCCACACTGTAATGTGCTACAGTATCCTTGGCAGGATGTGCCCTATAGTATAATGTGCAGTATCCTTGGCAGGATGTGTCCCATACTGTAACGTATATAGTATCCTTGGCAGGATATGTCGCATACTGTAATGTGTGCAGTATCCTTGGCAGGATATGTCCATACTGTAATGTGCATAGTATCCTTTGCAGGATATGTCCCATACTGTAATGTGCATAGTATCCTTTGCAGGATGTGTCCCATACTGTAATGTGCATAGTATCCTTTGCAGGATATGTCCCATACTGTAATGTGCAGTATCCTTGGCAGGATATGTCCCATACTGTAATGTGCAGTATCTGTGGCAGGATGTGTCCCATACTGTAATGTGTATAGTATCCTTAGCAGGATATGCCCCATACTGTAATGTATATAGTATTCTTGGCAGGATATGTCCCACACTGTAATGTGCAGTATCCTTGCCAGGATATGTCCCATACTATAATGTGCAGTATCCTTACCAGGATATGTCCCATACTATAATGTACACTATCCTTCATAGGATATGATCCTTACTCTAATATGTATAGTATCCTAGGCAGGATATGTCCCATACTGTAATGTGTATACTATCCTCAACAGGATATGTCCCATACTGTAATGCGTATAGTATCCTTGGCAGGATATGTCCCATACTGTAATGTACAGTATCCTTGGCAGGATATGTCTCATACTATAATGTGTATAGTATCCTTGGCAGGATATGTCCCATACTGTAATGTGTATAGTATCCTTGGCAGGATATGTCCCATACTGTAATGTGCAGTATCCTTGGCAGGATATGTCCCATACTATAATGTGCAGTATCCTTGGCAGGATATGTCCCATACTGTAATTTGTATAGTATCCTTGGCAGGATATGCCCCATACTGTCATGTGTATAGTATCTTTGCAGGATGTGCCCCATACTGTAATGTGTATAGTATCCTTGGCAGGATATGTCTTATACTATAATGTGCAGTATCCTTGGCAGTGTATGTCCCATACATTAATGTGCAGTATCCTTGGCAGGATGTGTCCCATACTGTAATGTGCGGTATCCTTGGCAGGATATGTCACATACTGTAATGGCGGAGTAGTTTCAGCCCAGAAATTAGTAGTTTATTGCCATTTTGGGCTAATTTCTATCTCTTTTTTTTCCCTGCTATAAATCCTGCATTTGCGAGGTTTTTGCACTTGTATATAGCTCTTCAAGCTCCTGCCTGGTGCCCTGCAGAGTTCTACAGCAGCAGTGAGACAAAAGGGAGACTTTGGAGTGATTAAGTATCATTTTTATGCATTTCCTTGCTGCCTTTAGCTAATTCCACCTAAAATGCCAATTTTTTAGAGTTTCTGTGATCTAAAAAGCTTGTTTCAGCTACATATTGTACTTATGTTACCGCCTGCACTTTAAATAAAGTCGTTTTTGTGTTTAAATTATCTGTTTAATTGTTGTAGGCTACACACTTAAGTGTGATAACCATTTATGTGCATTTAAAGTGTTTTTTTTATTATATCTGCTTTATTTTCTTAAAAAAAAAAAAAACTTGTTTTCCCACCTTTTTAAGCTAGTATATTCCAGTTTTCAGGTTAGTGCTGAAGTCAGGGATATGTTACAAGTTTCTGTGTTTGCCCATACCTTACTTGGATAGAAGGAAGTTTCTCTGTCCACCTGTGAGAGAGGGAAGCTTTGAGCAGCCTATCTGTCCCTGGAGGAGTGGTATCAGCCCAGAAATTAGAAGTTTATTGGCCATTTTGGGCTAATTTCTATCTCTTTCATTTTCCTGCTATAAATCCCACATTAGCATGGTTATGCATGCCAGCCAGCGCCGCTTAGCTAGGGTATAAGTGTTCCCGGCTCCACAAAGTCTACTCTTCAATTTTCTCTTGGAACTAGACAAACTTTCAACTTAAGCACTCAAACAATTCACTTCTCAGCCTGGCACTTGCTCAAAACTCATAGCAAGCACTAATAAACCTTAGCACTAGACCCCTCTATACTGTAGAGAAGGACAAGGTTCTCTATTCGACCTTACCAGCCAATCAGTAAAACAGTTCACTGTACCTATCCAGGCATGTCCAAGGAGCAGTTTCAGGTGTACTCTCTGGTCCAACTGGTGAATCTGATTATTCTGAGGCAATGTTACAACTGCCTCATGTACACGGACAACCCTCTCCTCCTACCACCAAACACTAATACATGTGAGAGATGCAATTATACAGTTAAATTGGAGGCTAAGCGCTCTCAACCCAAGACTGGACCAGACAGTTAAGAGGAGAAGGGAATTACTTGCATCACATCACCAGTCTCAGATAGACCTATGAAACCAGCACCGGCAAAAACCCACATAAATACACAAAAACATACTCAGAGGCTCTAAATAAAATTCTGCAAAAGCAACAGAGTCCTCCAAAGCAGACATCCAAGCAACCTCCACCCCCCAACACAAACCATGAAACACATACTTCACAAAACCAGTGTGCCACACAATTACAGCCCTTAAGGCAAAATAATATACCCAACACACTAGTAATAGGTGACTCTATAGTCAAGCACACTGAGGTCCCAGTCACTAAGCTGAACAAGGAGAAGGTCACTGTTAGCTGCCTGTCAGGTGCTAGGATCCGCCACATAACAGCAGCACTCAGGTCACTCCAGAACAAGTATGAGTCTGTCAATGTCCATGTTGTTGTGAATGACCTGAGCTGTATCTCCCTGGACTACATGAAAAGAGACATGGATGAGCTCTCTGATCATGTAGCCCAGGCCAGTATGACTCTGACCCTGAGTAGAATCCTGCCCTCACCAAGAATGATACCACGGTATAAAGAAAAAAATATCAATTTCAACAATTGGCTAAGCTTCTGGTGTCATTCAAAGGGGATCCAGTGTCTGTCAGCCTGGGATGACATGCTCGACAAGCCATGCTGCTTCACTAGAGACGGCCTGCACCTGTCACCCTTAGGCTTTCAAATACTGGCCAAGGCTTTTGCCACCCCCATAGTGCCTTTTTTAGGCAAGGCTCCAAAGACAAAGTCACCGCCGTAAATAGCACAAGTAACAAAAAACTGAATGTAATGCTACTCAATGCCAGAAGTCTAAACCTCAAAATGCATGCACTCGAGGAATTCCTCAGTATGCAGAAAATTGATATACGTGCAGTAACAGAAACTTGTTTTAAGGCTCCAGAGAGCACCCCAGCACTACCAGGCTACAACTCATACCATACATTTTGGCCACAAAACCCAGACCTAAATACACAAGGCAGGGAATTATCCATATTCATCAAGGATACCCACACCTCCAGGTTAGTGGCACAGCACGATGCTTCAGAGATCATCCACGTGCAACTAACAACGGGCAAAACTGCAATTCAAATTGTAGCTTGCTACAGATCACCCATCATGTCTTAGTACCCCCATTCCGCATTTCTGGAAACACTGGGAAACATAGAGGCCCTACCAAACACCCTGATATTGGGTGATTTCTATTAGCCAAACATTAAATGGGAGAACTACTCAAGTACTAACTCCTTTGCCCAACATTTCCTAGAATTTATAAACTCAAACACCCTGTATCAACTGGTCAACAACCCACCAGAGGTGACAACATATTGGACCTGGTCATCACCAACATGGGCGACCGGTGTTCCACACCAGAGGTAAACCCCTCGCTGGTTAGATCTGACCATAAACTAATCACTCTGGATATCCACATTCTGCCCCCACCCCCGGTCAAAGAAACCACTGTGAAAAACTTTTCAAAAGCAAACTTCACATTACTTAAGACCGAGGTGGAAAGTTTCAAAGCCCCCATGCTAAAGGATAATGCTGCCCAAGCTGCAAAATCCTTTACTAATGCACTCTACGGGCACCTACAAGAATGCATGGATCGTACTATCTCAAGCAAAACCAAGACTCACTACTCTAAGAAAAAGAAACCAATCTGGTGGACCCCTGCCATAAACAAGCTATACAATAAATGGAGGAACTAGTACAGAAAAGAATAAAGTCTCAAGAAGGGAAGACATCCCTGATCAGTATCAGCAAGAAACTACGATCCCCCATAAAAATCATCCAAGGCTAGCTTCGAAAGAAAAATTGCCAAGGACTCCACAGATAACCACAAGGCATTCTTTAGATATGTCAAGAATCTAAGTGGCAATTCTCAAATCTGCTCGGGGTTAGTGCAGAATGGCACAAAATACACTAAACCGACCGATATCGCCAACATCCTGGCAGACAGGTTCAGTGCAAACTTCACCCGCCTCTCACCCCCAAAAGGACCCATAACTATACCAGAAGAATCAAAAACCAAGTCAAAACAGCAACCAAGAAAAACCGGCAGTTTTCTGTAGAATGTCACCAAGCACAATAGATTCCACCACAGTTAAAAACGAGGTACAAAACCAGAAGAATGTAGTGCTCCTGAAGTCAGACACTCAGGTTAAAACAGCCTTCTCGAAAGCCAAAAACAGCATCAATGGGACTGGACGGTGTCCCAGGCTGCATCCTACATGAGCTCAAAGATGAACTAACCCCTCACCTAAACACACTGTTCAAACTCAGCCTCTCCACAGGCTACATGCCCATAAAGTGGCGCATAGCAACAGTTATTCTGCTCCACAAAGGTGGAGCCCCAACAGACCCTGGGAACTATCGCCCTATAAGCCTGACTAGCTTGCTCTGCAAGGCTATGGAGCACATCATCATGGATCTTATTAACAGAGACATTGGGAATCTCCAAACACTAAACCCTACCAGTTCAGCTTTGTTAAGGGCAGATCATGCCTCCTAAACCTTGTGGACTACTTTGAGATGGTTACCAAGGCTATAGACAAGGGAAAGGTGGTGCACAGCCTACCTAGACCTTGCAAAAGCCTTTGACACCATTCTCCATTCTGGGATTATAGACAAGCTCACAAGCCTGAACATAAACCTCTACATCATGAGATGGGTTGCCAACTGGCTCACAGACAGAAACCACACGGTAAGAGTTGCAGGAGCTAGGTCTGACTCTAAACCGGTTACAAGTGGCATTCCCCAGGGCTCAGTCCTAGGACCCCTCCTGTTCGGCATATACTTCTCAGAGGTACAGGCAAGCACAGGAGGACTATGGCTGACCAAGTTCACAGATGACTGCAAACTAGGGGCTATAACTGACTCCTCGGCTAACACAGACATCCTTCAAAAGGGTCTCACTGAGACAGATACCTGGTGTCAGAACCATGGCCTCAAGCTAAATGCCAAAAAGTGCACAGTCATCCCCGTTGGAAAAAACAAAGTACCCACAAACTTCCACCTAGGTGGTAGCCCCCTAAATACGGAAGATGTAATAAGGGGTCTGGGGACCCAAGTAGATAGTAATCTCTCCTTTGATAATCACATTGCCAAAGTGGTTAGAAAATCCTTATATGTGGCCCACCTAATTACAAAAGGGTTTGCATCCAGATCAAAAGAGGTCACTGTGCCCCTCTACGCATCACTCATCAGACCCATCATAGAGTACAATGCCCCATTTGGGATGTACCTTACAAGACACCTGCAACAGCTGGAAAGACCACAGAAGTACCTCACCAAGAGGATCACTGGCCTAAAACAGATGCCCTATGCAGCTCGACTGAAGAAACTCCAGCTGTACTCAGTTGCATACAGCCTACTCAGAGGTGATCTGTGCCTGACATACAAGCCCATATCCAACCCAGAACTGATGAACATGCTCCATCTAAAGAAAATCATATCCCCTCGAACCACAAACTGGAGGGATCTAAACCTCACCACAACAATAAATAGGACATGCTGGAGAGATGGATTCCTGTCCCAGAGACTTCCCATGCTTTGGAACAAGATTCCAATCTACATTAGGAGGAGCTCCTCGATAACACTCTTCAAAAGAAACCTTGACGAATGGATGGGAAACAGAAAGTTTACCCCGGTGATCACTTCAAAGTCTTTGCTGTACAGAGGCACAGGGAATTAATCTAAGGGGGCAGCGAAAGCCAATACTTTATGGCTAGGCTTGTAAATGCCTTCTGGCAGATAGCCTGGTACCTACCTATGAACCTTGGTAGGATATGTCACGTACTGTAATGTGCTGTATCCTTGGCAGGATATGTCTCATACTGTAATGTGTAAACTATTCTTGGCAGGCTGTATCACGTACTGTAATGTGCAGTATCCTTGGCAGGATATGTCTCATACTGCAATGTGTAAAGTATTCTTGGCAGGCTATGCCCTGTACTGTAATGTGTATAGTATTCTTGGTAGGATATGTCCCATACAGCAATGTGTATAGTATCTTTGGAAGGATATGTCCCATACTGTAATGTGTATAGTATCCTTGGCAGGATGTGTCCCATACTGTAATGTGCCATATCCATGGCAGGATATGTCCCATAATGTAATGCTTATAGTATCCTTGGCAGGATATGTCTCATACTGTAATGTCTGTAGTATCCTTGGCAGGATATGTCCCATACTGTAATGTGCAGTATCTTTGGCAGGATATGTCCCATACTGTAATGTGTATAGTATCCTTGGCAGGATATGCCCCATACTGTAATGTGTATAGTATCCTTGGCAGGATATATCCCATACTGTAATGTACAGTATCTTTGGCAGGATATGTCCCATACTGTAACGTGTATAGTATCAGGATATGTCCCATACCGTAATGTGTATAGTATCCTTGGCAGGATATGTACCATACTGTAATGTGTGTAGTATCCTTGGCAGGCTATGTCCCATATGGTAATGTGCAGTTTCCTTGGGAAGATATGTCCCATAGTGTAATCTGTGTGGTATCATTGGTAGGATATGTCCTATACTGTAATGTGCAGTATTCTTGTCAGGAAATGACCCATACTGTAATGTGTATAGTATCCTTGCCAGTGTATGTCCATACTGTAATATGTACAGTATCCTTGGCAGGATGCGCCCCATACTGAAATGTGCAGTATCCTTGGCAGAATATGACCTATACTGTAATGTACAGTATCCTTAGCAGGATGTGTCCCATACTGTAATGTGTAGTATCCTTGGCAGGATATGTCCCATACTGTAATGTGTATAGTATACTTGGCAGGATATGTCCCATACTGTAATATGTATGGGTCTATATTATAACATCGAAGTTCAAAAACTTTGAATGTTATCATATCGAACCCTTTAGTGGGAAAGCTGAGAACAGCGAAGCCTCTGAACATCGAAATTTTACCTAGGGTAAGATTTCGGTGGTCCGTGGCTTCGCTATTTACAGCAGTGTGGTGCGATGGTTACGGACCGGATTTAGGGTAGAGGGTAGCTTTGTATGTTAGGCAGAGATTGCCTCTGAGTAGGCGATATGCGACAGAGTAAAGCTGCAGTTTTTTGAGACAGTCTGCGTAGGGCATCTGTTTAGGCTGGTAATCCTCTTTGTGAGGTATTTCTTCGGCCTTTCCAGTTGTTGTAGATGTCTTGTGAGGTACATACCAAAAGGGCCGTTGTACTCTATAATGGGTCTAATGAGTGATGAGTAGAGGGGAACAATTACTTCTTTTTTCCTGGATGAGAAACCTTTTGTGATGAGGTGTGCCATGTAGAAGGATTTCCTGACTACTGTGGTGATGTGACTATCAAAGGAGAGACTACTGTCCACCTGTGTCCCAAGGTCTCTTGTCACGCATTCGGTGTTAAGTAGATTGCTGCCTATGTGGTAGTTCATGGGTACAGAGTTTTTACCAAAGGGGATGACACTGCACTTTTTGACATTGAGCTTGAGGCCATGGCTTTGACACCAGGCATCTGTCTCAGCAAGGCCCTTCTGTAGGATGTCCACATCATTTAGGGACTTGACTATGGCTCCTAGTTTGCAGTCATCTGCGAACTTCGTTAACCAGAGGCCTTCTGTGTTATCCTGTACTTCAGAGAAGTAGATAACAAACAGGAGAGGTCCCAGGATGGAACCCTGTGGTACTCCACTTGTCACTGCTTTGAGGTCAGATTTGGAGTCTGCAACTTTTACAGTGTGGGTTCCATCAGTGAGCCAGTTGGCAACCCATCTTGTGACGTAGGGATTTATACCTAGTTTAATGAGTTTAGCTATAATTCCAGAATGGGGGATGGTGTCAAAAGCCTTGGCGAGGTCAAGATAGGCTGTGTGAACCACCTTACCCTCATCTACAGCTTTGGTGACTGACTCAAAGAAGTCGATCAGGTTCAGGAGGCATGATCTGCCTTTCACAAACCCGGACTGGGTGGATTCAGAGTTTGGAGGTTACCAATGTCTTTGTTTATGAGTTCCATGATGATACGTTCCATGGCCTTGCAGACCAGGCTCGTCCGGCTAATAGGTCGATAGTTCCCGGAAACAGTGGTGGCTCCCCCTTTGTGGAGTGGGGTAACTGTTACTGTGCACTATTCAGTGGACACAAAGCCTGATGCGAGGCTATTATTGAACATGGTGCTTAAGTGGGGAGCCAGTTCATTCTGAAGTTCATGTAAAACGCAGCCTGGGATGTTGTCCAGTCCCATGAATGCTGTGTTTTTGGCTTTAGAGAGTGCAGCTTTTACCTACATAGTTGTGATTACAGGCACCCTGCATTCTTCCTGTATAGATATGGGCCCTTTAGGGGGTGGGATGGTAAAGTTAGCACTGAACCTATCTGCCAGGATGTTGTTGGCAATACCAGTTGGTTCTGTAATTTTCGTGCCTTTGTGCTGTAACTCAGAGCAGATCTGGGTGTTGCCATCGAGATTCTTGACATAGCTATAGAATGCTTTGTGGTTGTCCTTGGAATTAGTGGTGATTTTGTTTTTGTAGCTAGCTTTGGAGGATCTTATAAGGGATCTCAGCTTCTTACGGAGGCTGACCAGGGAGCTCCTCCACTCATGGGATTTTACTCTCTTTTGCAACAGTCTCTTCCTTCTGTTGTACAGTTTGTGTATGGCAGAGGACCACCAGATTGGCTTCCTTTTTTTGGAGGATAGCATCTTGGTTCTGTTAGGGATTGCATGATCCATGCACTCGTTTAAGTGCTTATAAAGTGCATTTGTGTAGGATTCAGCAGTTGTTGTCCATCAGCATGGGTGTCGTGAGGTTTGCCACTTCTGTCTTAAGAAGCGTGAAGTTGGCTTTGGAGAAATTCTTTTTGGTGGTTTGCCTAATGGGGGGAGGGGGAGGGATGTGGATGTCTAGGGTGATTAGCTTGTGGTTGGATCTGACCAACAAGGAATTGACCTCTGGTGTGGAGGACCGGTTGCCCATGTTGGTAATGACCAGGTCTAGGATATTGCTGTCCCTGGTGGGTGTGTAGATAAGTTGATCCAAGGCATTGGAATTTTTGAATTCCAGAAAACGTTGAGCACAAGAGTTGGTACATGAGTTGTTTTCCCAGTTAATGGTGGGGTAGTTGAAATCACCCATTATTAGGGTGTTAGGTTGTACCCTAACATTTTCCAGTGTATCAAGAAATGAGGAGTGGGAATCCTGGGGCATGGTGGGGGATCTGTAGCAAGCTAAAATTTGCATTGAGGTCTTGCCCAGAGTTAGCTGCACTTGGATAATCTCGGATGTATTATGCTGAGAAACTAGCCTGGAGGTGTGGATATCCTTAATGAATATGGACATACCTCTGCCTTTAGTGTTTCAGTCCAAGTTAGGTGGCCAAAAGGTGTGGTACGAATTATAGCCTGGTAATGCAAGGGTACTCTCTGGAGTCTTGAACCAGGTCTCTGTCACTGCACAGATGTCAATGTTCTCCATTTTAAGGAGTGCCTCGAGTGACTGCATTTTGAGGTTTAGACTTCTAGCATTGAGTAGCAATACCCTCAGATTTTGCTTGCTTGTACCTGTTATGGTGGTGAATTTGTCATTTGAACCTTGTCTAAAAAAGGCACTATAGGGGTGGCTAGAGCCTTAGCCAGTATCCGGAATCCCAAGGGTGACAGGTGCAGGCCATCTCTGGCAAAGCATCGTGGTTTGTTGATCATGTCATCCCAGGCAGATACTGGATCCCCTTAGAATGACACCAGAAGCTTAGCCGATTGTTGAAGTCAATCATTTTGTTCTTGTACTGTGATAACATTTTGGGTGATGGCAGGATGCTACTCAGGGCTAGGGTCATACCTGCCTGGGCTACAAGATCAGACAGCTCCTCCATGTCCCTTTTCATGTAGTCCAGGGAGGTACATCTCAGGTCATTCACACCAACATGAACAATGACAGAGTCATATTTGTACTTGTGGAGTGACCTGAGTGCATGCATTATATGGCGGATCCTGGCACCAACAGGCAGCTGACAGTAACTTTCTCCTTGTTTAGCCTGGTGAGTGGAACATCAGTGTGCCTGACTATAGAGTCACCTATGACTAGAGTGTTGGGTACGTTGTTATGCCTTATGGGCTGTGGTTGAGTGGCACACTGAGTTTGTGGGCTATGTGTCATTTGGGTTGTGTTGGGTGGTGGAGGTTGCTTGTGTTTCTGCTTTGGAGGTCCCTGTTGCTTGGGCATGTTTTTACTGAGAGCCTCTGCGAATGTAGGTGTGTGTTTTGTGTTTCTATGTGTGTGTTTTGGTGGTGTATGTTTTGAGGGACTATGTGATGAGTGTGGTGTGGTGCAAGTGTTTACCTTCTCCTCTTGACTGTCTAGTCCAGTCTTGAGTGAAGGGAGCTTTGCTTCCAGTTTGGCTATATAAGTGCATCTCTCACAAGTGGTAGTGTTGGGTGGTAGGAGGAGAGGGTTATCTGTGTATGAGGCAATTGCTGCATTGCCTCAAGATGCCCAGATTCATCAAGTAGACAGGAGAAAACACTGGGAGCTGACCCTTAGACATGCCTGGATAGGTGCTTATTTATTAAGTACTAGAAACTGTTTTCCTCTTGACAAGTGAGGAAAGTTGAGTGCTGTAGTAATTTGTAGCTTATTTAGTGCTTACAATGAGTTCTGAACAAGTGCTGAACTCAAAGAAACAGACTTGAGTGCTGAAATTAAAAAACTGGCTAGTTCTAAGAAACAAAATTAAGCTATATGGCTTCCCTCCGACACAGAAAGACTTGATGAGCTCAGAAGCCCACAAACAGTCCTGGACACAGCAAATCTGTATCGGGACTAGACAACCCACAGGAAAGGCAGGAAACAAGCTTAGAATTTTTTTTTTTTAAGTGGAAAGAGAGAAAGGAGGAGCAGAAACTAAGTGGATTGACCTTCTCAAATGTTCTCCCTGTATTTGGTAGAATGAGGTAATAGCACTAGACTGGGAGGAGTGTCCCAGATTAAATTTACAGTAGGGGCGGGAAACTGCAAAGCCACCAACTATAAGAACAGCATACAAATAGAGGTAATGTGTATAGTATCCTTGGCAGGATATGTCCCATACTGTAATATGTATAGTATCCTTGGCAGGATGTGCTCCATATTGTAATGTGCTGTATACTTGGCAGGATATGTCCCATATTGTAATTTGTATAGTATCCTTAGGAGGATGTGTCCCATACTGTGATATATGTAGTATCCTTAGCAGGATATGTCCCATACTGTAATGTGTATAGTATCCTTGGCAGGATGTGCCCCATACTGTAATGTGTGTAGTATCCTTGGCAGGATTTATCCCATACAGTAATGTACAGTATCCTTGGCATGATATGTCTCATACTGTAATGTGCAGTATCCTTGGAAGGATATGTCCCATACTGTAATGTGTATAGTATCCTTGGCAAGATATGCCCCATACAGTAATGTGCAGTATCCTTGGCAGGATATGTCCCATACTGTAATGTGTACAGTATCCTTGCCAGTATGTGACCCATACTATAATGTGTATAGTATCCTTGGCAGGATATGTCCCATACTGTAGTGTGTATAGTATCCTTGGCAGGATGCCCCACACTGTAGTGCACAGTATCCTTGGCAGGATGTGTCCCATACTGTAATGTGTATAGTATCCATGGCAGTCTATGTCCCATACTGCAATGTGTATAGTATCCTTGGCAGGATATGTCCCATACTGTAATGTGTATAGTATCCTTGGCAGGATATGTCACATACTGTAATGTGTGCAGTATCCCTGGCAGGATATGTCCCATAGTATAATGTGCAGTACCCTTAGTAGGATATGTCCCATATTGTAATGTGCATTATCATTCATAGGATATGAACTGTACTGTAATGTGTATAGTATCCTTGGCAGGCTCTGTCCCATACTGTAATGTGCATAGTATTCTCAGCAGGATATGTCCCATACTGTAATGTGTATAGTATCCTTGGCATGATATGTCCCATACTGTAATGTACAGTATCCTTGGCAGGATATGTCTCATACTGTAATGTGTATACTATCCTTCACAGGATATGTCCCATACTGTAATGTGTATAGTATCCTTGGCAGGATATGTCCCATACTTTAATGTACAGTATCCTTGGCAGGATATGTCGCATACTGTAATGTGTATAGTATCCTTGGCAGGATATGTCCCATACTGTAATTTGTATAGTATCCTTGGCAGGATGTGCCCCATACTGTCATGTTTATAGTATCTTTGCAGGATGTGCCCCATACTGTCATGTTTATAGTATCTTCGCAGGATGTGCCCCATACTGTAACGTGTAAAGTATCCTTGACAGGATATGTCTTATACTATAGTTCCATACTGTAATGTGCAGTATCCTTGGCAGGATGTGTCCCATATCGTAATGTGAGGTATCCTTGGGAGGTTATGTCCCATACTGTAATGTGCAGTATCCTTGGCAGGATACGTCACATACTGTAATGTGCAGTATCCTTGGCTGAATATTTCCCATACTGTAATGTGTTTAGTATCCTTGGCAGGCTATGCCCCATACTGTAATGTGCGGTATCCTTGGCAGGATATGTCACATACTGTAATGTGCAGTATCCTTGGCTGGATATGTCCCATACTGTAATGTGTTTAGTATCCTTGACAGGCTATGCCCCATACTGTAATGTGTATAGTATTCTTGGCACGATATTTCCCATACAGTATTGTGTATAGTATCCTTGGCAGGATATGTCCCGTAATGTAATTTGTATAGTATCCTTGGCAGGATATGTCCCATACTGTAATGTGTATAGTATCCTTGGCAAGATATGTCCTATACTGTAATGTACAGTATCTTTGGCAGGATATGTCCCATACTATAATGTGTATAGTATCCTTGGCAGGATATGTCCCATAGTTTAATGTGTATAGTATCCTTGGCAGGATATGTTCCATACTGTAATGTGCAGTATCCTTGGCTGGATATGTTGCATACTGTAATGTGTATAGTATCCTTAGCAGGATCTGCACCATACTGTAATGTGCAGTATCCTTGGCAGGATATTTCCCATACTGTAATCTGTATAGTATCTTTGGCTGGATGTGCCCCATACTGTCATGTGTATAGGATCCTTGGCAGGATGAGCCCCATACTGTAATGTGTATAGTATCCTCAGCAAGATGCATCCCATACTGTAATGTGCAGTATCCTTTGCAGGATGTGCCCCATACTGTAATGTGTATAGTATCCTTGGTAGGATATGTCTCATACTATGATGTGCAGTATCCTTGGAAGGATATGTCCCATACTGTAATGTGCAGTATCCTTGGTGGGATGTGTCCCATACTGTAATGTGTATAGTATCCTTGGCAGGATATGTCCCATACTGTAATATGTGTAGTATTCTTGGAAGGATATATCCCATACAGTAATGTCTATAGTATACTTGGCAGGATGTGTCCCATACTGTAATGTGTATAGTATCCTTGCAGGCTATTGTCCCACACTGTAATGTGTATAGTATCCTTGGCAGGATATGTCCCATACTGTAATGTTTATAGTATCCTTGGCAGGATATGTCCCATACTGTAATGTGCAGTATCCTTGGCAGGATGTGCCCCTTACTGTAAAATGTATAGTAACCTTGGCAGGATATGTCTCATGCTGTAGTGTGTATAGTATCCTTGGCAGGATATGTCCCATACTGTAATGTGTATAGTATCCTTGGCAGGCTGTTGTCCCACACTGTATTGTGTATAGTATCCTTGGCAGGATGTGCCCCATACTATAATATGTATAGTATCCTTGGCAGGATACATCCCATACTGTAATGTGTGTAGTATCCTTGGCAGGATATGTCCCATACCGTACCACACACATTACAGTATGTCCCATGCTGTAATGCGTGTAGTATACTTGGCAGGAGATGTCCCATACTGTAATGTGCAGTATCCTTGGCAGGATATGTCCCATACTGTAATGTGCAGTATCCTTGGCAGGATGTGCCCCTTACTGTAAAATGTATAGTAACCTTGGCAGGATATGTCTCTTGCTATAATGTGTATAGTATCCTTGGCAGGATATGTCCCATACTGTAATGGGTGTAGTATCCTTGGCAGGATATGTCCCATACGGTACCACACGCATTACAGTATGTCCCATACTGTAATGCGTGTAGTATACTTGGCAGGAGATGTCCCATACTGTAATGTGCAGTATCCTTGGCAGGATATGTCCCATACTGTAATGTGTATAGTATCCTTGGCAGGATGTGTCCTGTACTGTAATGTGTATAGTATCCTTGCCAGGATATGTCCCATACTGTAATGTGCAGTATCCTTGGCAGGATATGTCCCATACTGTAATGTGTATAGTATCCTTGCCAGGATATGTCCCATACTGTAATGTGAAGTATCCTTGGCAGGATTTGCCCCATACTGTAAAATGTATAGTATCCTTGGCAGGATATGTCCCATACTCTATTGTGTGTAGTATCCTTGGCAGGATATGTCCCATACTGTAATGTGTGTAGTATACTTGGCAGGAGATGTCCCATACTGTAATGTGCCGTATCCTTGGTAGGATATGTCCCATGCTGTAATGTGTATAATATCCTTGGCAGAATATGTCCCATACTGTAATGTGTATAGTGTCCTTGGCAGGATATGTCTTATGCTGTAAGGTGTATAGTATCCTTGGCAGGATATGTCCCATACTGTAATGTGTATAGTACCCTTGGCAGGCTACTGTCCCACACTGTATTGTGTATAGTATCCTTGGCAGGATGTGTCCTATACTGTAATGTGTATAGTATCCTTGGCAGGATATGTCCCATACTTTAATGTGCAGTATCCTTGGCAGGATGTGCCCCATACTATAATATGTATAGTATCCTTGGCAGGATACATCCCATACTGTAATGTGTGTAGTATCCTTGGCAGGATATGTCCCATACGGTACCACACACATTACAATATGTCCCATACTGTAATGCATGTAGTATACTTGGCAGGAGATGTCCCATACTGTAATGTGCAGTATCCTTGGCAGGATATGTCCCATACTGTAATGTGTATAGTATCCTTGGCAGGATGTGTCCTGTACTGTAATGTGTATAGTATCCTTGCCAGGATATGTCCCATACTGTAATGTGCAGTATCCTTGGCAGGATATGTCCCATACTGTAATGTGTATAGTATCCTTGCCAGGATATGTCCCATACTGTAATGTGAAGTATCCTTGGCAGGATTTGCCCCATACTGTAAAATGTATAGTATCCTTGGCAGGATATGTCCGATACTGTATTGTGTGTAGTATCCTTGGCAGGATATGTCCCATACTGTAATGTGTGTAATATACTTGGCAGGATATGTGCCATACTGTAATGTGCCGTATCCTTGGTAGGATATGTCCCATGCTCTAATGTGTATAATATCCTTGACAGAATATGTCCCATACTGTAATGTGTATAGTGTCCTTGGCAGGATATGTCTCATGCTGTAATGTGTATAGTATCCTTGGCAGGATATGTCCCATACTGTAATGTATATAGTACCCTTGGCAGGCTACTGTCCCACACTGTATTGTGTATAGTATCCTTGGCAGGATGTGTCCTATACTGTAATGTGTATAGTATCCTTGGCAGGATATGTCCCATACTTTAATGTGCAGTATCCTTGGCAGGATGTGCCCCATACTATAATATGTATAGTATCCTTGGCAGGATACATCCCATACTGTAATGTGTGTAGTATCCTTGGCAGGATATGTCCCATACGGTACCAAACACATTACAGTATGTCCCGTACTGTAATGCATGTTGTATACTTGGCAGGAGATGTCCCATACTGTAATGTGCAGTATCCTTGGCAGGATATATCCCATACTGTAATGTGTATAGTATCCTTGGCAGGATGTGTCCCATACTGTAATGTGTATAGTATCTTTGCCAGGATATGTGCCATACTGTAATGTGCAGTATCCTTGGCAGGATATGTCCCATACTGTAATGTGTATAGTATCCTCGGCAGGATGTGTCCCATACTGTAATGTGTATAGTATCCTTGCCAGGATATATCCCATACTGTAATGTGAAGTATCCTTGGCAGGATGTGCCCCATACTGTAATATGTATAGTATCCTTGGCAGGATATGTCCCATACTGTAATGTGTATAGTATCCTTGGCAGGATATGTCCCATACTGTAGTGTGTGTAATATACTTGGCAGGATATGTGCCATACTGTAATGTGCAGTATCCTTGGTAGGATATGTCCCATACTGTAATGTGTATAGTATCCTTGGCAGAATATGTCCCATACTGTAATGTGTATAGTGTCCTTGGCAGGATATGTCATGTACTGTAATGTGTAGTATCCTTGGCAGGATATATCCCATACTGTAGTGTGTATAGTATCCTTGGCAGGATATGCCCCATATTGTAATGTGTATAGTATCCTTGGCAGGATATGTCCCATACTGTAATGTGTATAGTATCCTTGGCAGGATATGTCCCATACTACTTGGCAGGATATGTGCCATACTGTAATGTGCAGTATCCTTGGTAGGATATGTCCCATACTGTAATGTGTATAGTATCCTAGGCAGAATATGTCTCATACTGTAATGTGTATAGTGTCCTTGGCAGGGTATGTCCTGTACTGTAATGTGTAGTATCCTTGGCAGGATATATCCCATACTGTAGTGTGTATAGTATCCTTGGCAGGATATGCCCCATATTGTAATGTGTATAGTATCCTTGGCAGGATATGTCCCATACTTTAATCTGTATAGTATCCTTGGCAGGATATGCCCCATACTGTAATGTATATCTTATTCTTGGCAGGATATGTCCTGGACTGTTATGTGCCATATCCTTGGCAGGATATGTTGCATAATGTAATGTGTATAGTATCCTTGGCAGGATATGTCCCATACTGTAATGCGTATAGTATCCTTCACAGGATGTGTTCTATTCTGAAATGTGTATATTATCCTTGGCAGAATGTGTCCCATACTGTAATGTATATAGTATCTTTGGAAGTCTATGTCCCATACTATAATGTGTATAATATCCTTGGCAGTCTATGTCCCATACTGTAATGTGTGTACTTTTCTTGGCAGGATATGTCCCATACTGTAATGTGTATAGTATTCTTGGCCGGATGCCCCCATACTGTAATGTGCATAGTATCCTTGGCAGGATGTGTCCCATGCTGTAATGTGTGTAGTATCCTTGGCAGTCTGTGTCCCATACTGTAATGTGTGTACTTTTCTTGGCAGGATGTGTCCCACAGTGCAATGTGCAGTATCCATGGCAGGATATCTCCCGTACTGTAATGTGTGTAGTATCCTTGGCAGAATATGTCCTATAGTGTAATGTGTATAGTATCCTTGGCAGGATATGTCCCATACTGTAATGTGTATGTTATTCTTGGCAGGATGTCCCCATACTGCAATGTGTATAGTGTCCTTGGCAGGATGTGTCCCATACTGTAATGTGTATAGTTTCCTTGGCAGGATGTGTCACATACTGTAATGTGTTTAGTTTCCTTGGCGGTCTATGTCCTATACTGTAATGTGTGTAGTATCCTTGGCAGGATGAATTCCACACTGTAATGTGCAGTAGCCTTGGCAGGATATGTCCCATACTGTAATGTGTATAGTATCCTTGGCAGGATGTGTCCCATACTGTAATGTGTGTAGTATCCTTGGCAGGATGTGTCCCATACTGTAATGTGTGTAGTATCCTTGGCAGTCTATGTCCCATACTGTAATGTGTGTAGTATCCTTGGCAGGATGTGTCCCACACTGTAATGTGCAGTATCCTTGGCAGAATATGTCCCATACTGTAATGTGTATAGTATCCTTAGCAGGCTGTCCCCATTCTGTAATGTGTATAGTATCCTTGGCAGGATATATCCCCATACTGTAATGTGTATAGTATCCTTGGCAGGATGTGTCCCATTCTGTAATGTGTATAGTATCCTTGGCAGGATGTGTCCCATACTGTAATGTGTATAGTATCCTTGGCAGGATATGTCTCATACTGTATTGTGTATAGTATCCTTAGCAGGATACGTCCCATATTGTAATGTGTTGTATTCTTGGCAGGATGTGTCCCACACTGTAATGTGCAATATCCTTGGCAGGATATGTCTCATAATGTAATGTGTATAGTATCCTTGGGAAGATGTGTCCCACTACTGTAATGTGTATAATATCCTTGGCAGGATGTCCCTATACTGTAATGTGTATAGTATCCTTGGCAGGATGTCCCTATACTGTAATGTGTATAGTACCCTTGGCAGGATGTTCCCTATACTGGAGTGGATACTGCATCAGTGATATTATTGATCATCTGCTGTTATGGTAAATGAATTGTGCAACCGTACTTGATATTTGTTGTAGTATTAAAGATAAATTAAGTCACATGTTTTTGATATGTAGTAGTCTGTAGTTTTATTTGTTTTTAACACAGTTATCCACTAACTGAAAAATAAGATACACTATGATAATTTTTCCACATGTCGCATATATCATGCACTCATATGACTCTCGTGCAGTACTGCTGAGATTCGCCACAAGTATTTATTCACTCATGCATTTTCCTTTTAGTGCTGGTGTTTGTTATTTTTGGTCATGTTTTCTTTCCAACATTGTCTGTACCGCCTTGCTATCTTACTTTTGAGTCAGTTGAATAGTTCCTAGATGAACTACAGACAGCATGGAGGGAACAAGATAAAAAGTACATACTTTTGTTCAGTAGATGCTCTCATCCAGTTAAGTGGTCCACAGAGACCTGAACTGCTATTAGAAACTTTCACAGTGCATTACCGGTAGACCCCTCTACCCACTTATCAATAGCAGTAAACTAAGGGGCTGACTCTTGATGCTCTAAGAAAGGAAAAGCTGTCTTCCAGGTATTTACTCCACAAATAATTCCAAACAGCCCAAAAGCATTTCTAAAGGTATGTCACAAGCTATGAAGACACAATTAGTGGGTCAGCTACTAAGAGCCCCTGTCCCTGTATGAACAATTTTTTGAGCCATAATTTTCAGAAAAGGTAGGCCAACAAGCTACCCTTTATAATTCGTTATTGCAGACTGTACCAGACAATGAAAATTCTCTAAGCAGCTTACACACACTCACAAGACTACAACCTTTCTGCATTATATCGCCATCAAACTGCCTGACCAAATTAAATCAAGTAGTAAAAAGAGATGGCACAATATTTAAACACTGAATCTACCCACTCATACCTCATGTATGAAGAAAAGGTTCCACTACTTTGCAAAAATAAGTGTTTTCAGGTTTAGTGGAAAAAGCCGATCACAAATTATTCAGTGTTATAAAACATAACTGCTTCTTCAGCTATTTGAAAAACAGACACCTGCATATTTTTTTTTTGTAGTATTGAAAAAAGAAGGCTCCATTGCTCTGTAAAAAACAGGTATGTTTTTAAGTCTAGTGGAAAGTGCTGATCACAAATTATTAAATGTTATGAAACATAACTGCTCCTTCAGATATTTTAAAACAGACATCTATCTGTATTTTTTGTAGTGCATAAGGGTTCTATCTCAGCTTTTATGTAAGGCAAATTGGTTTACTGGAAGTCACTGCACGCTGTTTTTTCTAAACTTAGGACTCCTACCATAAGCACTGATAGTTATATTAATAAATATAGGCCTATGAAGATCTTATAGAAATAAATGCAGCTAAGTTCTCAATGAACTCATGTTTTAAGAAAATTATGAGCAATGCATCTGAATTTACATGTAGCATTTTGCATTACTTTGAAAGTATAATGCTTTTTAAACTACAGTGCAATTAAATTTAAGTTTAGACTTTTGAATACCCTTGGTAATATGTCTGTTTTAAACAAAGTCTTAGCATGTGCTACAATAACTGAAAAAAGAACACAATCTGCCAGGTAAAGCACTCTTATTCAAAAGTCAGAGTCATGTACAAAAAGAAAATAAAGAGTGCACCATCAGCTGAAATACGAACTTGTCAGCAAATAACTCCAATTAGCAGTCTATTGAGAAAGGTTTCGTTTATTCCAAATAAACAGGAGCTGCAGCAAGTCATAAAAGTTAGCGCTTTCGCGTTGACACCCAACGCTTCTTCAGACAAGTCTTAGCATGTGTTTGCATGGGAATTTGCATAATTAGACAGGAAAAACAACAGATGAATTGAGGATTTGACAGTGCATTGATAAAGCAAGCCTAATTTGCCTTTCTTACAAGGAAATTAAAATATGCTTTGTTAATTATGGATACATATTGGGTGAAGAACAAGCCAGAACTCTTTTATTATAGTAACAGGTTTGTCTCTTCAGTCTTTAATATATTTCTTTGTTTGAAACTAAAATTTGTTTTTCAGCAGTGGCCCATCTCATTTCAGATTCATCAAGGGCAGGCTTACTCAACTTGATGGACTTTTTTAAAAAGGTCACCAAGGCAATAAATGAAGGTAAAATGGTACACACTGCATAACCTCTACCAAGCTAAGGCTATCGAGACAACCCTCCATGCAGGCATAGCAGAAAAGCTAAATAAACTGAGAATTAACCCCTATATCACCTGCTGGATTGCCAGTGGTTCTAAGCCTCCACAAGGCGATCAGTCACTGAAGTAAAAGCCAATACCAAAGGACTCTGATTAATTTTGCAGACGACTGCTAGCTAGTATATACTGATTCCCTAATCCTACAAGAAGATTTATCCCAAACAAGTAACTTGTGTCAGAATCATGGACTGAAATTTAATGCCAAAAAATTAATTATTATATCCTTTGGAAGTCATCTACCTCGGAAACTACTGCACTGACAGTACATCCATAAGAGTTCACATAGTTGTTTAGGATTTGGGAACTTATGGGGACAATGATCTAACTTTCAGCCAATATGTGTCCGCTGTAGGAAGAAAGTCCTTTTATATTGTGCAGCTTATAAACAAAGGGATTGCATCTAAAGCTTGGGATGACATTGTCCCCATTTACTCCGCCCTAATTAGGCTAATCATTGACTATAATGTCCCTTTGGCATGTATCTGTGCACACATATGCAACAATTGGAATGCCCACATAGATACTTTACTAAAGGGATACAAAGCCTAAACTATGTATTCTACATGGACTACTTAATAACTCTGTCAATTTAGTCAGTATCCATAGGTTCATAGCTGTTTAGTAGGCTAATGAGCACAAGGGTCTTTTTAAGCCTAGCCATGCACCCCAAATCTCTGACAAGTTCTGGTACCCTTGATAAGTTTAAGCAGGGACTTGGGAGAAGAAACATTTGCAGGCTGCCTGTGTTCATTAGAGACAAAGGTGCCAAACCAAGGATGAATTTCCTGCTCCCCATCCAATTGTTCAAGTTACACTTTAATTGCGTTAGGAAGGAACTCTGCTTCACATGGATGGGGAGCCTGTTTCAGAGAATGAGTAGTATCTGGGATGCATACCTGTCTCTCCGGCAGCCCTATTTATATGACAGCTAAGGATTAAGTCTTTAGAATGGATAATTCTTGTGCTGTTTGTTTTGTGGACATGCAGGAGGTCCTTCAGAATGGTGTCGGACTGCCTTGTATACCAGCCATGTATCTCCCCTCAACAGCCTGTAAGAGACAGAATACAGGGCTAGGGCTTCAGTCTCCATAAGGCATGTTACTTACATTCTGTATTCTTTTAGTTAGAAACCTCTTTGGATGTTCAAATTGTTGGATATGCCTGGTTAGGTACATACCAAAGGGGGAATTCTACTCAATGATAGCTCTGATGTAGGGCAACGACAGTTGGACAATAACTTCCTTGTACCAAGATGCCGTACTTTTGTTTACAAGTTGCATAACATAGAATGATTTCTTCACTACTGTGAATGTCAAAGGCTAGATTACTGTCTATGTGTGTCCCCAAGTCCGTGACTACTGGCTCAGCTCTTGTGGGGGGGGGGGGGTGTTATCAATATGTTATTTAGCAGGGGTGGATGACTTTCTGAAGTATACAATTTGAATGTCGCAGCATTTAGTTTTAGTCATTGGTTCTGACACCAGTTATTTGTCTGTGTTAGCCCTTCCTGGAGAACATTTGTGTCACTGGGGGAGTCACTGACAGATCCTTATTTGCAATCATCTGAAATGTAGCCAGCTACAGGCCATTGACACTGGCCTTGACTTCAGAGGTATAAATGCCAAAAAGGAGTAGTTCCAGGATCATTCCCTGAGTGACTTCACTTGTGACTGGCCCCTTCATAGAGGTGGACTCTCCAGATGTTCTTCGTGTTTCACTGTTGCAGTCATTACATTTGGGTAATCTGCTGGCAGGTTGCCCTCAGTTGGCCTGAATAACAAAGTCTTGGGTCCTGCGTCGGTTGCTGTCTCCTCTTCCATGATATCAGGTCATCAGGGGTATAAAACATGCAGCCGATGCCATTTTTATCAGTCTTTCTTGCCGCACAGTGCCCGAAGCAGAAGCAGTTCGCAAGTGCCGGTTGGCCAACTCCTGCAATTTTCATATTTGAGTTTCAGAACCGAAGTCTTCAAACTAAAGCTAAGTACCCCGTTGGGGAAACTTTATCTTGCTCCTTACCGATGTCAGTAAAAGTTAATAATTGCATTACTTGTGGGAAGCAAATACCTCATAAGGATTTTCATTTGTACTGTATTCCTTGCCTAGGCCCTGATCACAACGTGCCTTGCTGTCAGTTTTGTGCTAAATTTAGCCAACGCACTATTAAGCGTCAGTATATTTTTGCTTCTAAATATTTTGATTCAAGATTTAACTAGTCTGAAATGTCATCGGTTAGCAATCTGACTACCGGAGTTCACAAAAAACACAAGGAAAAAGACAGAGACAGACCATCGAGGTTCAAAACCGACGGCAAAGCTTCTCCTAAGCCAGTCGCCAGTTTGCCGCGTGCTCAGGCCCCTATGCCTAAAAAACAGATGATCAAAATGGCTGAGGATTTAATTACCCTGATCAGGGGTTCCCAACCCCCCCCCCCCCACTAAGAGGTCTAGGCAAGGCACTGATTATGAATCTTCAGATCAGGTTTCCATTTCTTCTGATTCCTCTTCTGAAACGGAATTTTCTATTCCACCCTATGAGGATTCTGATGCAGAGGAATCCACCCCATCTGCATCTCCTCCTGAGGATTACTCTTTTGGAGAGACTTTGCATACTTTAAGGGAACATTTTCACTAGGAGAGTCAGGACTTCTCTGAATACAAAAAGAGGCTTAGGGATTTCCTTCTTCTTCCTCAGCATATGCCTTTGGCAATACCTCCTGTATTAGACATTGTTGATGATGTGTTCTCGGAATCAAGCATGGCTCCTGATTCCCTGCCTCCGGCTCCTAGTAAGCCAGACAAATATTACAGGGTCCCTGACTCCCACAAATTTATTTTCAAATATCCTGCTGCTGATCCTGAGACTATTTCTCAGGGTCTCAAGGGTGTTAAGGTTTCTACAGCCAAAAATCCAACCCCTTCTGATAGAGATTTCAAGGTGCTGGATAGATGGGGTAAGAAGGTTTATACGTCTGCAACCTTGGCAATCAGGGCTTTAAACTGCCAGTTTCATATGCTTAGATATCAACAGCATGTTATGGGCTTAGTGAAACAGAAAATGATGTTGATTTCTGATTGTGTGGAAAATAAAGAGTTACAGGATTTATTGCTTTCAGCCGAACAGGTTGGAAAGCATACTTTGCAATTGGTTTTGATTCCTTGGAGGCCTCTTGTAGGGCCGCTGTTACTGGATCTGTGATTAGAAGGCATGCCTGGGTCAAGGAGCAAAATCTGCCTGATCATGTTAAAGCTAAATTGTTGGATGCCCCTTTACAGCATGATACGCTGTTTGGTAATAAGGCAGAAGAGGTTTTAAAGAAAATGGAAGACAAAGCTAAATCTATGCAAACTGTAAAAGATTTCTTGCAAGTGCAGCCACCCAGGTTCAGTAGGCACTGGCCTACTAAATATTGGTCCTTTCCTGTGTCCAACAGTGCCACTCAGGGCAAACCCAGGTGCTCAAAAGGCTCCAGATGTCAATCACAGGGTTCTTACAGGTTAAAGCAGTGGGGTGCCTCCACCTCCAAATCTGGAGGAAACAAAGCACAACCCTACAGTAAGCAGTCTCAATGACTTTCCTCTACCATCTCCAAGCACTTATCTTTTGGCAGCCCCTTTGGGGGGAAAACTAGCACTTCATGCTCAAAATTGGCGGTTAATTACCCAGGACAAGTGGGTATTAAGCATAGTATCCCAGGGGTACAGATTTCATTTCCATACTTTGCCAATTCCAAACGGATGGCTGGATCTGCCACAAAACCAGTGGGCAGAGGCCCAGAAACATGTCATGTCCCTCATGGATATGGGGGCTATTCAACCGGTACCAGAAAAGGAAAAAGGACAAGGATTTTATTCAAGACTTTTCCTGGTACCCAGAAAAGACAATTCATGGCATCCAGTACTGGACTTATCGATTCTGAACACGTTCCTGGACATTCCAAAATTCAAAATGCTGACTTTACAACAGCTACTGCCTATGCTAGGCAAGAATGCTTGGTTAGTAACTCTAGACTTAAAAGAGGCATACCTGCATATTCCAGTAAGGGAATACCTCCGCTTCAAAGCAGGTTTTTTTGCATTACCAATTCTCTGCACTGCCCTTTGGCTTATTTACTGTTCCCAGGGTCTTTACAAAGTGCCTGGCACCAGTAATTGCATTCTGCAGTCAAACAAACATTCAAATTTATCCTTATCTGGACGATTGTCTCATTCAAGCAGAGGACAAGGACACTCTTCTTCAACATCTGGCATTTGTAAAAAGGTTTCTAGCATGCCTAGGGTACACCATAAACTAAAACAAATCACAACTGGTACCCTCTCAAATAATTACATTCCTGGGTGCAAGCTTGAATACAACTGCCCAGATGGCTTACCTCACACCAAACAAACAAAGGCAATTGACAACATACTTCAAACAAATGCCAACAAAAACCCAGTTATCTGCAAGACAAATTCTGTAGGCTTTGGGGTTCATGGCATCCTGCATTGTACTAATTCCATATGCGAGACTGCATATGAGGAAACTTCAATGGTACGTAAAAAGTTTATGGAGTCAACATTGTCACAGCCTGGAAACAATGATTTCTCTCATTTCCTGCCTACACCAGGAGTTTCTTTGGTGGGCAGAGACATGTCACCAAAACAAGGGACTGTCATTCACTCTACCCCCTGCCAACCAAATCCTAACTACAGATGCATCAGACTATGCTTGGGGGGCCCACCTGGCAGGGAGATGCATTCAGGGCAAATAGAGCCCAAACCAAATGCATCTGCATATCAAACAGAAAGAAATGCTAGCTGTTCAGAATGCTCTGACAGCCTTCAAAGACTTACTTCATCCAGGACAACTACTGATAAAGATGGACAACACCATAATTATGTGGTACATAAACAAGCAGGGGGGTACACATTCCTACCCCCTTTGCAGACTAGCCGTGGCCTTGTGGAACACAGCCTTGAGTTACCAAATACATCTTCAAGCTCAATTCTTGCCAGGAAAGCAAAACACTCTGGCAGACGACCTAAGCAGAAATCTTATGGACCTGCATGAATGGAAACTGTATCCACAAATCTTCAGCATGTTAACACAGAAATGGGGGAGCCCAGACATAGATCTATTTGTCTCTCCCCAAAACTATCAGTTGGACAAATTCTGCACAAGAACTCATCACAAAAAAGCATGGAAAGTGGATGCTCTATCCTTCAGCTGGAAGTTTGTGCCTTTCCCCCTCTGCCTCTACTCTCCAAGGTCTTACTAAACGTCAGACAGGAAAAAGAAAAATGATCCTAATTGCTCCGGATTGGCCTCGCCAGCACTGGTACCCCCTTCTAAGGAATATGTCACACCTTCCTCCATGGTACTTGCCTCAAACACCTCATCTACTGTCTCAGCACACTCAGCTCCAAACTCTGAATCTTGCAGCATGGCTAATCAACTAATTATTCAAACCACATCTCTCAGTAAACCTGTGATGGATGTCATTTTGGAAGCCAGAAGGCCTAGTACTAGAAAATCTTATGCTGATAAATGGAAGAGATTCTGTGCTTGGAACCAAGTACAAGGAATAGACACAGCAAAGCCCAATATTCCTCAGATTTTATAATACTTAACTGAGATGCTTGACAAGGGCCTATTTTTCCATAATTAAAATCCATGCCTCTGCCATCTTGGCTCATTATAACACAGAGCCTCCTCTCTTTTCTCATCCACTGCTTAAACAGTATCTCAGAGGGGCCAAAAATTTAAGGCCTCCCAGGAGCACTCCAACTCCTGCATGGGACCTCAGTTTTGTCCTGGAAAAACTCACCCTGCCTCCTTTTGAACCAGCAGCTACTGCAGATATAAAATTTCTATCTTGGAAGACAGCTTTTATTTTGGCAGTCACTTCAGCAAGAAGGGTTTCAGAACTACAGGCTCTCATGGCAGTGGAGCCTTTCATTATATTTTACCCGGACAGGGTGGCCCTCAGGACCAATCCTTCTTTTATGCCTAAGGTGGTATCCAGTGTGGCTCTTAACCAGGCCATTCACCTGCCAACTTTTTTCCCAAATCCGCAGAACAAGGGGGAGCGGATTCTGCATTCATTGGATGTACACAGACAACTAAGATTTTACCTAAACAGGACAAAATCTCTAAGAAAGTCTGAGCAACTACTGGTAGCATTTGTTGCAGGATCAGAGGGGAAGGCTGTATCAAAGCAGACTATTTCTAAATGGATAAGCCACTGCATTCATTTCTGCTATTTGCACCATGGTAAACCTGTGCTCAAGGGGATCAGATCCCATTCCACCAGGGCTGCCTCTACTTCAGCATCTTTTCTCAGAGGGGTCCCAACCAAAGACATTCTAGAAGCTGCTACTTGGAGCTCTGTTCATACATTCACAAAGCGTTATCATTTACCTCTCTTCTCTAAATCCAGGGCAGACTTTGCCACTGCAGTCCTGCAGGGTCTTATAGCTGCTCCTAATGCTGTTTAGTTCCATCCTCCCATCCATAGCTTTGGGATTCTACCCAAATGTAATGACTGCAACAGTGAAACATGAAGAACATAGTACAGTTGTGTGCACTTACCATAAATGTAGATGTTCGAGTGTATTCACTGTTGCAGTCCGGGTTACCCACCCGCCATCCCCCATTCTATATCTTTTCTTTCCTTCACTATACTCAAAAGCCTTTGTGGTGTATTTGCTTTTAGTTGAAGGTAAATTTTATGTTTCTAAGGTACATTTATATATTTACAGTTTATTTAGATATATATTTTTGCTCCCCATTTGGGGGGCACCTGACATCTGGGGCAAGAAAAACTGATTAAAATGGTGTCAGCTGCATGTTTTATACCCCTGATGACCTGACGTCATGGAAGAGGAGACAGCAACCAATGCAGGACCCAAGACTTTGTTATTCAGGCCGACTGAGGGCAACCTGCTAGCAGATTACCCAAATGTAATGACTGCAACAGTGAATACACTCGACCATCTACATTTATGGTAAGTGTACACAACTGTACTTTCTAACTTCCTGGATCCTGTCTGTAAGCCAGCTGTCTACTAGGTGACATAAGCAAGCAGTAATGCCTGACAGGGTGTGTGTTAATGTGTAATTAACTCCTGTGGTGTTGGGCACACACCCTGGAGGGCATTATTGTGCTTAGACCAGTGGTGCACCATCTTTTTGTGGGGAGGGCCACTACATGAATTCTTAACGCATCTGTGGGCCACCTCCAAACATAGTAAGTTTTTACAAGTTAACAATAGGTACAGTTGACTGGCATTTTTACTTAAGACAGCAGTAAGTTGCAACATAGACTTCACTACTACACTAAACAGTACATTAGTAAAATGAGTTACAGTATTCACATTAAATGTGATTACATTTCAAACACACTCAGTTGTAACAGTAGGTCATGCAATCAGTGTGACGGTTGTGACTGCATCTCTGAAATGAGATTTGCAATATCAGGCTCAATGTTGGTTGAATACAAATGCAGCAACGCTTTAAGGTTATTGTCAGTTAGCTGATTCTGAATACTACTTTTGTTGAGCTTCATTTGTGAAAATGCCTGTTCACAACGATATGTGCTGTCAAACATACTTGCATGAACACATGCATTGTTTTTCAGATTTCCAAACACATCAGGATGACTCTTGTAAAGGTCAATCAGACTGTTTTCTCTGAATGATTATGTAGCATGGAGTCCATCTGATGACTGACGATCAGTGAGTTCCAACTGGTACTTTGCCTCCATGTCATTAACAGAAACACCAAATGGATCTGCAAACAGTTCTGATCCCTAAACATTTTTAGTTTAAAATTAAATCTTGTCTTCCAGTAAGCTGTAAATGTGAAAAAAGTCATGATTCATGAAAGCATACGCTGAAGAGTAGATTTGTTCCTCAATGTGGCTGCGGTATGGTCAGAGAACAAATTGGATTTGCAGTATAAGTACTACCATGGTACCATTGTGTCTCAGACTGCATACTTTTGCATGTAAATTAGGTGTCTGTTTCTCGTTTTGCTATTTTTGTCCTTGAGCTACACAACATGATGGCAGAGAGAGACAAGTCAGGTAGACAGCTGTGGTCTGTTTGCCGCTTAGAAATTCAGTCCCTTCCAGCTGGTGGGCAGCAGGCTTAACACACTGTAACCTTTGTGCCTGTACATTTGGTGGCATATATGATTCCCAGTTAAAAGATGGGTATTTAAAGTCACACTTGAATATGGTATTGGATTGGATAGTGAGTGTTTCCAATAAGTTTAAATACATGTTATGGGTTTCCTGGCTCATAGAGGGGGACCTGTAGCTTGCAAGGAAGTGTTATGGGATTTTGCCTATGGTGATTTTAGCATGGAGAAGCGCAAGTGCATTGTCTTGTTTGACCATCCTTGAGGTATATTTATTTTTGATGTAAATTGAGACACCTCCACCTTTAATCCCTGTCTGCACAGTAGCTGGTCTAAATGTGTGGAAGGGATTGTAGCTTTGCACTGCCGGTGTGCTCTCAGCAGCTTTAAACCATGTCTCAGTGATGGTACAGATGTTAGCATTTTCTAGGGTAAGGAAAGCTTCTAGAGAGTACAGTTTTTTTTTTTTTTATTTAGACTCCTAGCATTGAGCAGTAACACCTTTAGATTTTCTTGGTTTTGATTTGCTTTGTCAGAACTACTTTCATTTTGGCATTGCCTAAAAATGCACTATGTGGAGGGAGGGGGTGACAATGTTTTAGATAATATTTGAAAGCCTAGAGAGAAGAAGTGCAGACCATCCCTGGCAAATCAGTGTTTTCTGTTGACCATCTCCTTCCATGCTGACAAATATTGCACCCCCTTAGAATGACACTAGAAACTAAGCCATTTATTACAATCATATTTTGTTCATATTGTGGCATCATCCCTGGAGAAGGTAAAATGCTGCTCAATACTAGGCTCATACTAGCCTGGAGCAGATATTCTGAGAGGTCCATGATGTCTCTCTTCATATAATCTAGGGAGGTATGTCTCAGGTCACTTACACCAACATGGACTATGACTGAGTCAGACTGGTATATGTGGTTTAGTGACCTGAGTGCGTACATAAGGTGGTGAAACCTCGTTCAGAATAAGCAACTGACCATGACTTTCTCCTTACTCAGCCTGGTGAGAGGGACATCAGTGTGTCTCACAATGGAGTCTTCAATGATCAGAATGTTGGATTGTATGGTGCATTGCCTTGTGTGCTTAGAAGTACAGGCTCCATGAGATGTGGCTGTATGTGTTGATATTGGTGTTTAGAAAGAGTGCATTTGGGGCTGCTTAGTGTATTCATTATGTGTACTTCATCTAGTAGGTCTTTGGAGTTTAGGAAGGTTACTTTTAAGTGCATCAGCATATGTGAGTTTATATGTCTGATTTGAATTGTGTGTGATGGGTGCAGTGTGTGTACTACTGACAACCTGATTGATATTAGAAGCGCTTTTATGTGGGAGCTTTGCCTTCAGTGACATTGTGTAAATACATCTGTGACATAACATATCATCTTGTTTGAGAATTAACTGGTTGTCAGTAAACATGATTTTATTGCATTGCCTAAGGATGTCCATATCCACCAAGTTGGTAATGTAGATAGTGGGAAAGTTCATATGCATGGCAACAGATATATTTTTATTGATTAAACAGATGGAATGAGAATATAAAGTAATGTCAGGAGTATCTGATTTGCAACTCTGGGGGCAGAGATTGTCACTGCAAACTAGCTGTCATGTGTGAAACTAGGTGAAATTTCAAAGATGGTTTTACAGGAAAAATGTCAGCTCAAGATGTCTGTGTCTATACAGGGTACTGCCAAAATCTTGAGGGGGAAACTAATAAGTAGACCCTGATGATTTATGGATGAAGTATTTAGGGAGATATTCTGAAGTTAGGTTAGACAGCAGCAAATCAAGCAGTACTTACTGAAAGGAAAGAATTAGCTTGTCAAGAATGATGAAACGAGGGGATTCGCCTGAATGGCTACTGCCTGGCTATTATTAGTGCTAGTGTCACCACAGCTTCATGCTGCTGGGATGGCTCCTTTGCTTCTCCTCTCACCAGAAGCAAAACAGTAGCACCAATCCCAAAATGAGAAGCAGGCCACAAGCTCTTTGGTGATCAACAGTCTTGTCTCAGATGATGCAAGGGCCTGTAAGCTTGTTGTAGCCTTTTCCTGGCAGATGACTTGAATAGCAATCAGACCAACCAGGAAGGTCAAACAGACACTTACTGCCCAATCAGAAGCAGTCAGGAATCAATGCACTGCTCCTTGTCTCACCACGAGCAATATATAAGCACAACTTCCAAGTTGGCACCTATGAGGCAGTCATTAGTCTTTCTGGTGATCAGCAGTCTGCAGGAAATAATGTCCATGTACTCCTTCTCTCACCAGGAGCAAAACAGAAGGACTAATCCCAAGATGAGTACTGACAGGCAGAATGTGGGCTGCCCAATATTGGCGGTCTTGGAGTAGAGGGTACAGATTTTAAAGGTAATGTGGAAAAATGGATTAATATCCTAAGAGTTGCTGTGTGCCCTAAGCAGCTAGATAAGAAAAAGTGAGTATCTTAAGCCACTAACTTTAAAAGAGGAAGATAGATTGGAAGAGGGAGGGCACTTTGTATTCTGGCTCTCTGAAATGCAGTGGGATGACCAATACATTTTAGTAGCTGAAGGAGAGTGATTTCACAAAATGATAATTTTGTGCTTACTCACAACAGCCAATGAAAGAGGAGAAGGAATGAGATATGTGGTCAAATTAACAAGGGACAGGCAACTAGAAAGACAGCCGAGTTTAAAAACACAACACCAGGGTGAAGCACTGTAAAGAAAATAAATCACAATATACAGAATAAAAGAAGGCAATGAAGCAATGCAAAATGCAAGAAATCAAAAACAAACTAATCTTTCCGTGGCAGCATGCTGTGGCAGAGTCTGGGTGAGCAGAGTTCTACAGATTGCCAAGAGGTGAACTATGCCTGGCATACAAGGCATTCTCCAACCCAACACCGATGGACATACTACACAAGTGCAGGTCATATGGCACCATAAATACTTGGTCCTGGTATGTAAACCTCTTCTGCAACATTAACAGAATGGTTTGGAGGGCCAGGTATGTCTTGCAGAGGATACCAGTGCTGTGGAGCAGACTCCTCATCCAAGTAAAACAAAGCTCATCCCTGTCTGTATTTACTCCATGACTGACCCCTGTATGACTAATGAATCTAAATCTAAAGTAGGTCCTAAATGCTTTATCCCATGTGTGTAGGTGCTCTCAAATTTTCTATGGTATGATCCCAGTTATTATTATTAGGGGTAATACATGATGTTAAGTTGTCTATCTCGCCTTCATTCTTGCTGGATGGGTTCGGAGCCGACCTCGGCTCCGACTCGGCCACTCTAAAAGCTCGAGAGTTGGTTCCACCGGCTCGAGGCTCCCCTTATATCCCACAATGCTAGGCGAGTTACCCCAGATCTCGCTTTGCCGCTACAGCTTCGAGGTTGGTTGTTTCTACCGGTTCCTGGTGAGTGCTAATTTTTTGTAAAATTACTCTTTAAAACCCCTTTAAGTTAAATTTCTTACTTAGTTAGTGTAGATTAGAAAACTTTATTCCCGACCCTAAATATTTTCTGTTTTCTTTCCCTAGAACCTTTGGTTCTTCCATTGGGCCTTTGGGCCTTCCCTTCCCTAGTGGAGTGTGTGTGTTTTTGTAGTTTATTCTAGTTTTTTGTTGTTTAAATTCTAGTATTACTACTAATTTTATTGTGTTTTTCTGACAGGGTATAACTTGTGTGTTTGTGCGTGTTTGTGTACACCTGTCAGTTAAAAAAAATGTCTAAAGAAGCAAAGGTCTCCGGATTCAAGAAGTGTGATGCGTGCTGTCAGAAAATGTCTCTGACAGACGCTCACACTTCTTGTGTCTATTGTCTGGGGTTTGCACCTGCAGGACTCCTGTGCTGTGTGCCATGGCTTCAGCCCCAGGGTCCTGCAGGAAAGAAAACAAATTAATTCTTAGAGGCTTACTGAAGCCAGAGGATTCCCTGTCAGTTTCAACAGGGAAGCCCTCTAAGGCATCGAGGTCTTGGCTCCGCTTCTGAGCCGAGACCTCAGGTTGCTCAACCTTTGCCTTTATCGGCTCCGGCTGGAGCCGATAAGTCTCAGTCCACAGTTTCTGTGGCTCCCTCGGCTCCGGCCGGGGCCGAGGTTATTGAGGTTCCCGTGTCAGCTCCGACCAGACCTTCGGAGCCGACAACTAGGAAGAGGTCCAGGTCACCATCTCTTGGCTCTGTTCATTCGGCTCCAGGATCTCCCCTGCTGTCTGAACGGAGCCAAAGGTCTCACTCCTCTAGGTCATCGAGGCTGTCGGATCATGACCTTCAGAGGGTAGTGAGTCGACTACTTAAGTCCGAGGCACTAGCCCAGATGCTTCAGAGCCCGACTCATCAGTCGATGCCTGCCCCGGTCCATCAACTTTTTCCTCCTTCGACTCTCTTGAGTTCGGAGCCAGGTCGCTGGCCGGAACCGAGATCAGATTACGCCGGAGCCGAGACAATTGTCTTCGCCCGCTGCCGGCTCCGCTTTCTTTGGAAGAATCTCGGCGCCGGACATCCTCGTCGGCTTCGAGGGTGAGTGGCATCGACCCTTGTCCGACCCCCTCTCTCGGGCTTCGGGCGCTGGTGAGTTCGGCTCCGACATCGGCCTCGAGCCATCACTGTCGGTGCCGAGGGGGTTCTTAGCTCCTCGGAGCGGGACCTCTGGCTCTGCCTGACAGGGGTGCATTCGAGGTCATGCGGAGTGTGTTAGAGCCTGGCTCTACTCCACAGTCGGCTCCCCCGCCTCCCTCTATGCTGCCTCAGGGTAAGTCGACTCACTCCCTCATCCCGGACCGCAGAGAGCCAGCTCCTCAGGAGCCCCTGTGGGATTTCATCCTCTTCCGAGGCCTCTCCTGATTTGGCAGAAGAGCCCCTCGAAGAGGAAGTGTAAGAGGAAACACATTGACTCACCTGAGTCTATCACGCCAGACACAGATTTGGATGATTCTGAGGGTTCCCCGTTCCCCTTCTGAAGATGTCTCATTTGCAGACATTCTGGAGATCCTGAAACAGAGGGAAATTGGCCAGCCCTCAACCCTTCGGAGGACGAATCTGTGTATCTTGAGGCGTTTTGGCTCTCGCCCTTCCACCTCCTGGGTGTCCCTCCCTTCACCCCCTCATGCAGGTGGTTGCTAAGAAGGCATGGACGGCTCCTGATTCAGTGGACCCCACTCCCAGGAGACCCTCTAAGTTCATCACAGCTCCAGCAGACAAGCAATTTTTATCAAAAGGAGTTTCTGTGGATGCTATGGTGGTAGCTGCTGCCACAAAGAAGGAACTGGCTGATCCTTCAGTACCTGTCCATCCACCTAACAAGGAATCTAGGTCCATGGATAGGTACGGGAAGCGGATGTTCTCCTCAGCGACATTTACCATGCGTTCGCTGAACTACCTGTGCCATTTCACTGCCTTCAAAGGAACTTGATCAAGGAAGCGAGTGAAATGTTAAAGGATCCTACAGCTGCGGGTTTCAAAGACAAGATGAACACGCAGCTGGCTACCCTTAATTCCATATCCAACTCCTCCATGCGCCTCCTTTCTTACGCGGCCGATGGAGCGAGCAGAGCCGCAGGGACAGGTGTAGCCTTACGTAGGCACGCCTGGATGCGGCTATGCAATTTTGTGGACCCTTTCAAGACGCCTTTCACGAACTCCCTTTGATGGATCATCTCTCTTTGGTCCTCAAGTGAAAGAAACCCTGACTAGGTGCGAGACTGATGGCAAGACCCTTTCTGCCGCCGGAGTCCGTTTTACTCCTTCCAGGCCTTACCCCAAAGGCCAGAAGGGTGGAAAGATGTGGTTCCGTAAACAATCTCAAGGGACTTCGCCTGACGACAGAGTCGCTTTCCTACCAAAGGCAGAGGTGGGAATAACAATGGTAGACGCCGCCCTAGGGGCAGGGGGTCCTCAGAACCAGGGCAATCGGGAAGCCTTCCTGACAAGCCCTTTCAGCATCCCTGAGGTGTTGCCCGACTGCCCATCTTTGGAGGCAGTCGGGGAAGATTGTCACTGTACCCAGAAGCCTGGCTATCCCTGACTCAAGACAAATGGGTACAGTCCATCATTTCCAAGGCTATTCTATCCCCTTTCTTCGCTTCCAAATCAGTCAAAAAATCCCTTCCAGATGTTCCACCCGCTCAAAGGGATCTAGCAGCTTTGGAAATTTCAAAACTGCTTGCAAAAGAGCAATTCAGCCAGTGCCAGCAGACCAACAAGGATCCGGAATCTACTCAAGGTTCTTTTAGTTCCAAAGAAAACAGGGACTGGAGACCGATATTGATCTCAGTGTCTTGAACAAATCAGTCAAGAAAACAAGATTTCGGATGGTCACGCTGCAATCCATCCTTCCCCTTTGGGCAAAGGAAACTGGATGTGCTCTATAGACCTTCGATGCGTACTATCACATAAAATGAACAGACGCCCAGAAGATTCCTCCGCTTCAGGCTGGGAACCAGTCATTTTCAGTTCAGGGCCCTGCCCTTTGGTCTCACCACTGCCCCCCGGGTGTTTACCAAATGCATGGCAGTGGTAGCTTCTCACCTGAGACGACAAGGATTCCAGGTGTTTCCATATTTGGACGACTGGCTCCTCACAGCTCCCACCAAGCATCTCCTTCTGATGGCCAGAGATTATACTTTTCGTTTGTCAAAAACTGGGTATTTCAATAAATTGCGAAAAGTCTGTTTTGTCGCCTTGTCGTACTATTACTTACATAGGCGCAAATCTAGATACTATAAACATGTCTGCAAGGCTAACACACCAAAGGATATCAGACATTCACAAATTGGTATCACTCCTTCTCAACAACAGCAGAATCAAAGCCAGGTTAGTTCTAAAGGTGTTGGGAATCATGGCAGCGCCATACCTCTCCTTCCATTAGCCAGATACCACATGAGGATCCTTCAGTGGATGCTTTTACTCAATGGTCATACCAGGAACTTCCAATGTCTCACACCATTGTGATCACACAGGCGCAAAAGCATCTCATGTGGTGGATGTCTTCCCCCCAGCTCCTGTCGGGAAGACCCTTTGTTCCACCTCCTCCGGTTGCTACACTGACAACGGATGCCTCCCTGATCGGGTGGGGGCATTATCAGGGCAGGACAGTCCAGGGCACATGGCAACCAAACGAATGCCACTTGCACATAAATGTTCTGGAGATGAGAGCAGTGCTTTTAGCGTTGCAAGCCCTTCAAGACTCTCTTCCCTTGGGAACAATTGCAATCCAGACAGACAATATGTCTGTAGTGTGGTACATCAACAAACAAGGCGGAACCAGATCATACCCCCTGTGTCGAGAAGCACTCAGACTGTGGCAATGGGCGATTTCTTCTCAGCGTTTCTTGATAGCAACGCACATCCCGGAAGTCCAATCATTATGGACAAGTTGAGCAGAGCTATTCTCATGCCTCACGAGTGGTCTCTGAAAGACTCTGTAGTGAGAGAGATTTTTCTCAAGTGGGGTCAGCCTTGCTGCGATCTTTTTGCTACTCCCCAAAACAGCAAGTGCAGAGAGTATTTCACCCTATTCCCTTTACCAGGCCAACCCAGCAGAGACGCCTAGTCCAAGTTTGGCCCCGGGACTTCTGTATGCATTCCCTCCTTCCCACTGATCTCTCAAGTAATTCAGAAAGCTATCGCTCAGAAGGCAGCCTTGATCCTCATTGCTCCTTACTGGCCTCGACAAGTGTGGTTCCCCTTTCTACATCGCTTCTCTTGAGCGACCGTGGAATCTGGACCTAGTTCCAGATCTTTTGATCCATCAGTCGGGTCAGTTTCATCGCTCTCCCTCTCTCTGAACCTCACTGCTTGGTTCCTCCAGTTCCAACCGTAGCCAGGCTTCCTCAATTATCTCACTCTGTTAGAGATATATTGATAGCTTCCCATAAATCTTCCACTAAAGATTTATTTGAGTAAGTGGAAACGCTTCTCATATTGGGCACAAGGAAAGGACATAGATCCTTTCACCGCTTCCATCCAACAAGTCCTTGATTTTCTAGCTGAACTCTTCCATGCAGGTTCATCTCCATCTACACTTAAGGTTCAATTGGCAGCTATTTCTAATTTTCATGTGGGTATTTCTGAATCTGCCCTAATGTCCCACAACCTTTTGCAAAGCCTTTTTGAAAGGAGTTTTTCTTCTCAGACCTCCTATAAGAAATCCTCCTTCTCCTTGGGACCTAAATTTAGTTCTTGCTTCTTTGATTCTTTCCCCTTTCGAACCTGCAGCTTCCTGTTCCTTGAAATTGTTATCATGTAAAACTCTTTTTCTGGTAGCTATTACATCAGCTAGAAGAGTTTCAGAGCTTCAAGCACTCAGTTGTCGTCCTCCTTATCTTTTGTTTCATAAGGACAGAGTATCCTTACGAACTAACCCCTTTTTGCCTAAGGTGGTCTCGACATCAAATCTAAACCAAAGCATTGACCTCCTGTCTTTTTCCAGAGTATTCAAATAGGTCTGAACAAAGTTACACTGCCTGGATGTTCATCGTCAATTAAGGTACTACTTGGATAGAACAAAACAATTCAGAAAATCTGATCAACTGTTTGTCTCCTATGCGGAAAGCAGAAAGGGACTTTCAGTTTCAAAGGTATCTTTATCCAGATGGCTAACATCTTTGATTTCCCTGGTATATGAAATTAGACAACAAAAATTGCCTAATAAACCTAAAGCCCATTCCACCAGAGCTTTGGCTACTTCTTTAGCCTTCCAAGACAGACTGCCTATTGACACCATTTGTGCAGCGGCTACTTGGGCTACTCCTCACACTTTTATTTCTCATTATAAGTTGGATTTAGCTTCTAGGCATAGAGCTAACTTTGGTTCCACTGTTCTCAGGAGTCTGTTCCGTTAGGCCACCCGGGACAAGGTGCTAGGACGCGGTCCCATCCAGCAAGAATGAAGGCGAGATAGACAACTTAACATATAGAAGTTATGTTCTTACCATAACGCTCCATGTTAGTTGTCTTCTTCTTCAGGCCCCACCCTCCTTCCCCCTGGCCTGGACAGACCTAGAGGAGTTGTGATTGTGACCTCTCTTTCTACCACCTCTTTCTTAGACATATGCTATTATGCATATTTCTTGGTTCAGGATGTAGGTCACCCTTCTTTCTTCCTGTTGTTAGAGGTGGATTCTGTTTTACAATTATACTGTTACTGTTATAAGCTGGGGTTAGCTTACAAACGAGATCTGAGGTAACTCTCGCCTAGCATTGTGGGATATAAGGGGAGCCTCGAGCCGGTGGAACCAACTCTCGAGCTTTTAGAGTGGCGAGTCGGGCGAGGTCGGCTCCGAACCCATCCAGCAAGAAGAAGGCGAGAAGAAGACAACTAACATGGAACGTTATGGTAAGAACATAACTTCTATTTTATTGACCATTTGATAGCTAAGGCCAATCTAATGTCAAACAGGATAGGTTAATTTAAGCATGAAAAGGGAAACTGGCTAGGCTAAAATGGCCCAAAAGGGCAGCTAACCTAGTACTTATACATCTGTAAGGGCAGCTAACCTAGTACTTATACATCTGTAAGGGCAGCTAACCTAGTACTTATACATCTGTAAGGGCAGTTAATCTAGTACTTATACATCTGTAAGATAACTCATAAATGTTGATTGGCATGAATTCAAGAAAAAAGTACGAGTGTTTTGAAATGCAAAATGATATGTGTGTTTGTGTGTACATACACACACATATGTATTTTTTCCTCTCTCCAGTTCATTCTCTCTGTCTCTCTCTTTTTCTCTCTGTGTCACTCTCTGACATAAATGGCATAGAAACATCACTGTACATTATACAAGTTTAAATACTCCCCCTTCATAAAGTAGGAACCATGGTAGAAAACTTTAGTCCAGCTGCAATACTGTCTCATTTATGTAGAATTCTTGAAACGTGCTTAATCTGCTTGTTGAACACATATCAGCTAATAACCTAATTGTATCCGGTTAGCATGGCTTCTACCCAGGATATAGTACTGACATAGCTTTACTGATCTTGCAATACAAAATAAACCTGCCAGTTATTTCCTTAATTATCCAAGGTATTTGATACATTCCCAAATCCCCTACTTCTGCATATGTTACCCTAGATATCAATAAACCTACTATTCGCCTGGTGCATAGCTAATTACTTAGATGGACAGCAAACAGTCAAATGGCAGTAAACATTTTTCTCGTTTAATCTGGTCTTGGAAGGTATTTAACAGGGATACATTCTAGGTCTACTTCTGTGTAACATATTAATGACATGTACAAAAGCATTCCCAACTCTGACTTAATGCAGTATACATGTTACTCTACCATCATATGCTCAGTCAACTGAATTAAACAGCTTCTAATTTCGATACAACAATCCCTTCGTAGTCTTTCAGCTTTTCCTGATTAGGGGTCGCCACAGCGGAACTCCAGTCCGCTAATGATTGGCAGTGAATTTTTACAGTGCCGAGTTGCCAGCCCAGTACCCAACCATCAGAGAAGGCACACCCACTCATGCACCACCTACCTGCATGTCTTTAAAGTTCACTTGACCATGGGGAGGACTCCGCACAGAAAGCGCTCCAGCCGAGTATCAAACCGGAGAACCTTTTGCTATGAGGTGACAATGCTAACCGCTGCATCACCACGGCTTCACAACAATCTCTTCATAACATTGAGAAATGTCTCAGAGAATCTCAGCTAATATTGAATCATAACAAGTCTAAACTCATCCTGTTTATCCCCAACCTCACTACATCACCAAGTAAGCAGTTATCATATCAACCTACAGCACAACTGTTGGGGAAAAATCACACAAACTACTAGGTGTCAACACAGACCAATATTTGAAATTTGACTGCTATACTGTCTGTACCATTTCCAAAACCCACAGGAAATTAGATGAAACCAAACTACATTAACTGTGCATATTGACTATACCATTTCCAAAACGCACAGAAATTAGATGAAACCAAACTACATTTAACTGTGCATACCCATCTCATCGCATCTTGAACATTCTTTCTTCCTACATTTGTCTGTGTCTGCAATTCTAATCAATCTGCGGAATAAAAAGCTCCATAACTGGACAGACTTAAAATGAAATAGCTAAATTTGCAGCAAACTTTACTGACAGAGTACATACTACCTAGCTCTGGATAAACTACAATGACTAAACCTACAAAGTAAATTGACCTTCACACAGCTGAACGTTATTCATAATATAATTCACAAACCTAACAAGTACACTGTAATTCATGGATATGTATAAAGAAATTGTCCCCTAGACTCTTCAGATCACAACAAAAACGGTTCCTTTCCATAATCAAATCTTACAACCAAGCAAAACTTTAAAATGCACTTCATTATGAAAATAGGTTTGAAGGCAAAACCCAATCATTTACAACATCTTAAAAATTAATGAACAATACAGTATTAGCTATTAACTCAAATTATGGTAAATTATAAACCTTACCACAAAAAATTCACTACTTTTCTTAACTGCTTTGTACATTCTAAGTAGAAATCCCTCCTGTCTTTCCAATTTCTCTTTCTCAAATGAACATACCTACCTACATTCTCTTATTCAGCATATGTAACCCTCTTTAACTAACTAACTCTCAGTTTTCCCAAGCTATATTTTAGCTAGTGGGAATCTCCTACTTGCCTTAGTAAAATATATTACATAACTGAATGCAGCTTACATTTTACTGTAAAGTAAATATGTATGGGCAAACACTTTTCTGTAAAATGTATACATACCTATTTGTGAAAATGTATATAAATTCTTCCAAATGTTTGTGATATCCATCCAATCGTTTATTTTCGTCTCTATTAATAATATACGACTTTTATTACTTTTTTTCTTCGGTTGTAAAAGTTTCCTCATGAAACTATTTTACTTAATGTGAAACTGTTTTTTCTCCTGTCACCACTGAAAGGTTTTTTTTTGTCAAAGTTGAGCCAACCTAGCCCAGTTAACAAAGATAATAAGTACAGTGTACTTTATTATTAACAAGGTCATTTGTTACTTTGGTAGAATTAATGGTTCTGCTATGAACTGCCAACTTCCACAAAGCTGACGATCTGAGATACTGAAAAATAATGCCTGAAACATGGAAGGGAATAAAAGTTAACCTTAAGTGGGTAAATAACCTTGAGGAATTTAACATTGAACAACTATAGGGAAGCTGCCATACCTGTGTGATGTTTCAAGTTATTTTATGGGTTAGGGGTTGGTGTAATGGTTGTTTACCTCACAGACACATTATTTTATGGGTTAGGGATTGGTGTAATGGTTGTTTACCTCACAGACACATTATTTTATGGGTTAGGGGTTGGTGTAATGGTTGTTTACCTCACAGACACATTATTTTATGGGTTAGGGGTTGGTGTAATGGTTGTTTACCTCACAGACACATTATTTTATGGGTTAGGGGTTGGTGTAATGGTTGTTTACCTCAGACACAAGGCACAGAGTTTGATTCTCATCTTTGAAAAGGAAATTGGCTAGGACTGCCTTGCAAGTTTTGGGTTAGTGTAATGGTTAAGGTCTTTACCTCACAGATACAAGGTGCAGGATATGATTCTTAGCTTGCACAGTGTGCATGTCCGTGCATGTTATTTAACCAAGTCGACGCTCCAAGTCATACAAAAACATGCATTTTAATCAGAGGGGCATCAATCTACGAGCATCAAATAATCACAAAAGAAAGAATAATAAGCCCCACTCTCATATTCCTTATTTGTTACACTTCCTACATTTCTCTGTAGTTATTGATTTCACACCCAACAGTCCCAGGTGTTGCTACAGTGTTACTGTGTCAGTGATTAAAAGACCGTGGCAGACAGGCAGCTAGTTAGATGGGGCTGGAATGATAATGGCACTCAATTAATCCCTTCTTGATTGGTTCAGAGCCATCTTGGGATGGACTGATGGTGACACTTGAATCATCGCTTCTTGATCAGTTATTTTGAAGGTGGACTGATGATGGCAGTCATATGATCCCTTCTGTTTTGGATTAGAGCCATTGTAGTGCTGTAGTAATTTGTGAAGAGAAGGTGGAGCAGCCAAGGCTGCTGTTTGCATTCTGGGGGCCCCTAATAAATGTCAAGTTAGGGTCCTCCTGGGCACTTCGGATCTAAGTTATCACTCTCTCACTGCCACCCCTCCAAAACAACCTGTTGTTCATGCTGCAGCATTTTAGGAGTAGTACGCACAGACTGACCTATAGTTACAGTGCTCTTACATTCTGACAGGGTGTGTACCAAACTATGTTGGCCCATCTCACAAAGGAACAGTGGCAGTTACTGGCATTTAGTTGCCACAGTGGTACATTATTACTCTATGTACAGGGCTGGACTTAGGAAAAATGTCACCCTTGGCACTGCCTATTGTTTCATGTCCCCCTCCATAGACATTCTCCAGTGCACCCTTCTGTTTCCCCATATTTTGCTTCCCACACTATGCTCATTACGTTTTTATCTTTCTTTTCTCACATATTTGCCTTACTCTTTAGCTTTTTCAAAAGTCACGACTTTCTAAATGTTCTTTGATACATTTTAAAGTTTTTTTCTTTCTCTTTATACAACCTTTTCATGCAATTATGGCTTGAACAGACGTTATAATTAAGGAACGAAATTCACATTTCACAACTTTTTAATCCGGTGGTGGCCTGAACAAAAATCATGAGTAAAGAAAGGAATTTCAGTCATTTTCTTTGTCTTTCAAGGAAGATATAAGAAGTACCTAAAGTTTAATGTTCATAACTAACAAAATAATAGCTCATAATAAACTAATAAGACAACAGTTGTGAGGCTAGACAAATCCTATCTGGGAATACTGCCTCCATAACCCCCTCCCCAAAAAAAGACAGTCCCTGCCAGTGCATGCATCTGGTGTTAGAGTGCAATGAAAGTTCAAATGGCTCCTACCCCGCCAAAAGCAGCCACGTGTATACATGCCTGATGTTTGATTGTGAGGAAAGTGAAAAAAGTATCGATTACAGTAATGTCAGTAATGTATTCCACTTTGTTGGTCCTGTACAGTACGTGGCCTCTACACAAGCTGTAATAACCTAATAACTAATTATAGGCTTCATTCCAGCAAAGTGGAGAACTGCCATTGTCATCCCCTTGCACAAAGGTGGCACCACTGTTGACCTGGGAAACTATCTCCCCATTAGATTGACAAGTCTGATCTGTAAAGCCATGGAGCGTATTATTATTATGGATCTCATAAACAAGGACATAGGCAATCTCCAAGCACTCGACCCCAGCCAATTCAGATTTGTCAGGGGCAGATCTTGCCTACTGAACTTAATTGACTTCTTTGAGACTGTCACCAAGGCACTGGATGAGGCAAAGATGGTATATAGAGCTTACCTTGACCTGGCCAAGTTCTTTGACACAATCCCCCATTCAGGCATCATCGAAAAACTAACACAACTCGGTGTTAATCCCTATCTCATCAGATGGGTGGCCAACTAGCTCACAGATAGGACCCACAAGGTCAAAACAGGCAACATCACCTCCGACAGCAGACCTGTCACTAGTGGTGTTCTCCAGGGATCTGTCCTGGGACCCCTACTGTTTGGCATCTTCTTCTCGGAGGTCCAGGCAAAGACAAAGGGCCTATAGATGACCAAGTTTGCGGATGACTGTAAGTTGGGTGCTGTCACTGACTCCCCAAATGATGTTAACATACTGCAAAAGGGTCTCACAGCTACAAATAACTTGTGCCAAAGTTATGGCCTTAAGTTAAATGCAAAAGAAATGTATCATCATACCATTTGCCAAAAACACGGCCCCTACTGACTACCACATCAGTGGCAACCCCCTAAGCACACAACCCGTGGTGAGACACTTGTGTACTCAGGTTGACAACAATCTCACAAACAACCAGCATGTGGCGGCAGTGGTCAGAAAAGCCTTTTACTTGGTTCATCTCATAAGTAAAGGGATTGCCATCTAGAAAAAATGAGGTTATTACCTCTCTGCCTTGCTTGGTATGTACCTCTCCAAACACCTGCACAAACTGGAAAGGCCATAGAAATACCTCACAAAGAGAATCCATGGCCTCCAACACCTGTCCTATGAGGACAGGCTCAAATTGCTGTCACTTTACTCGGTATCATACAGATTGCTCAGAGGTGATCTGTGTCTTCCCTACAAGGCTATATCGGACTGTGCCTACTTGAGATGCTCCATATCCGTAAGTTTAACTCCTCTCACATTACCCACTTGATAGGCCTAAATCTAATATGTGACATCAACAAAACCTGCTGGAGACACAGGTTTGTCTCCCAGAGGCTGCCTCGTCTCTGGAATAGATTTCCCATACATGTCAAACAGAGTACCTCGCTGACTTTCTTCAAACACAACCTTGAGGAGTAGATGGGAAACCACAAATTTGCCCCAGGGGTTCCACCTTTGTCCCTCATTGACAGGGATAACAGGTGCTGACTGAGGTTTCTTTTTTGGGGATAAACTGTTGTCTAGGCTTTTAAGGGCCCCAGGGCCATTAGCCTAGTAACCTCCTATGATCCTGTGAATGTATGAACCTTCAGTACTCACACATTTGAGCAGGGGTAATATTAGAAAGTACACAAAGTCCATACCAAAATCCATTTATACAGTCTGGGGTGTGGGGGCCACCAGACTCCCAGAAGATCTAAGTGTCTGAATGGTCTGGGTTTTATTTTATGAGGCACTGAGAATAAATGGCCAAAAAAGTGGACTTATATACTAAGTCTGAGATGACCATTTCCCAGAATATTCCCTTTTCTCTGAGGTATGGCAATCTTGGAGTTGGTATGTAAAAGTTTGGGGATGCATGGGTGCAGGGGGGCTTGCCCTCTGTAAAAAAATAACTATAAAGGTGAAGAGCAGTTTTTTTCGATTCACTCTTCTTCTGGATTTTCAGTCTTTGTTTCAAGTGCCAGCATTTCGAAAGCCTTAAAGACAGTCAGTTAACCTAGACATCAGTTTCACACTTCATACTGTACAAAAATGCATGCTGGTGCAAAATGTGTTATTCTGTTCATGTTTTAAGTTAATTAGTGTAATAACATCCGCGGTGGTGCAGCGGTAGCATTGTTACCTCACAGCAAGAGGTTCTCCCATTCGGTTCTCGGCTGGAGTGCGGGGAGTGCCTTCTGTGTGGAGTCTGCATGTCCTCCCTGCGGTTGGGTTGGCATTCAAAAGACATGCGTAAAATGGGCGTGCCTTCGTTGAAGGTTGAACATCGAGCTGGCATCTTGGCATTCATGAAAATCTACTGCCAATCATTAGCAGACCGGAGTTCCACTGTGGCGACCACTAACCGGGAAACGCCGAAAGACAAACAACAACAACAACAAGTGTAATATTTAAAATGTGTTCCGTAATTTTTAAGCCTTTATTCTGCTGTAATTTTTGGATTTTGCCCAGAACTCTTGAGCAAAGAAGTTGAGAGTTATAACTCGCAACCTTTTAGCACAAAAAATCTGGTCGATGCCAAAAATAATGGAGGGAACAAAGCCTCAAAAAAAAAAAAAAAATGGGCATCTGTGGTGGTACAGCAGTTAGCATTGTTGCCTCACAGCAAGAGGTTCTCTGGTTCGATTCTCAGCTGGGGTGCCTTCTGTGTGGAGTCTGCATGTCCTCCCCGCAGTTACATGGGTTTTCTCAGGGTGCTCTGTTTTCCTACCACATTCCAAAGACATGCAGTAGGTGGATTGGACACTCTAAATTGGCAGTAGGTGTGGGTATGTATGTGCGAGAGTGAGTGGTTTGAATGAACTATGTGGTAGGGCTAGCCACCCAGTGGTGTAAACCTTGACTCAAGATGATTGTCACTATGGAAGTGACACCCTGACCCCATGTGTAAAAATGGGAAAAACGGGTTGAGGATAGATGGATGAAAGCCTCAAAAATATGGACAAATTTAAAATATTGCTCTTATAGGTTCATAGGTTCATAGGTTGGTACTAGGCTATCAGCCCTAGGGCCTATACAAGCCTAGCCATAACAATTCCCTGGCTATTTCTTCCCACAGTATTTACTTCCATGGACCCCTGTCTAGCAGGGCGACTGACGTGATCCCCGGGGTGAATTTAATTTCTCCCATCCAATCATCAAGGTTCCTTTTGAAGAGGGCCAAAGAGGCACTCTGCTTGACATGTATGGGCAATCTATTCCAGAGTCTGGGGAGTCTCTGTGGCAAGAACCTATCCCTCCAGCATGTTTTGTTTATTGTGATGATGAGGTTTAGATTCCTGGAGCGTGTGGCCCTGAGGGATTAGGATTTTTTTAAGTGTAATATGTCCAACAGCTCTGGGTTTGACATGGCCTTGTATGTTAAGCAGAGATCTCCTCTAAGTAGACGATATGCGACAGAGTATAGCTAGAGTTTTTTAAGGCAGTCAGTGTAGGGCATCTGCTTTAGGCCTGTGATTCTTTTAGTGAGGTATTTCTGCAGCCTTTCCAGTTGTTGCAGATGTCTTGAGAGGTACATATCAAACAGGGCATTGTATTCTATAATGGGTCTAATGAGGGATGAGTACAGTGGGACAATGACCTCCTTTTTTCTGGATGAAAAGCCCTTAGTGATGAGGTGTGCCACATAGAAGGATTTCCTGACTGTTGTGGCGTTGTGGTTATCGAAGGTGAGACCACTGTCCACCTGTGTCCCTAAGTCTCTTATCACACTTTCAGTGTTTAGTGTACTGCCACCTATATGGTAATTCACGGATACATGTTTTTTTCCCAAAGGGGATAACTATACACTTAGAAAGTTGCTAGAATAAAAGGTCTTGTGTTACCATGCATTTTCTGAAGAATATAAGGTCCGAAACTCAAATGACTATCATTATTTAGTGAATTCAATCCTCACTAATTTGCCACAAAAATCCAGAAAATCACAAATTTTATGAGGAACTGACCAAAAATATGAGGCAAAATCTGTAATTCTGTGAAAATCTGTACAGTTGAAAGGTATAGTGTTCTGCCAGTATTTATAAAACTCCCTCAAAGAAAAAAATGTCCCTGAAGATTGGAAACATCAGCTTTTCTTAAAATCCAAGGTTTGCACTGAGATCAGTCACTCTGGGCTGCTGATCTCTAGTGCTTACCCTGCTCATGCTCATTCACTGATTATCAGCTTTATCCTAACTCATATCACAACCCTGTTTCGGTTAAAGAGCATGATCAGAAAATGAATACATTTTTTCTCCTAATTTTTCCCCAGCCAACAGCTGCTTTTGGTGGGCCCCATAGCCGGACTTAGGCATAGGCCAACTAGGCGGTCGCCTAGGGTGCCGCTCTAGCAGGGGCGTTTTCCAGTACTTATTTAATGTAACAGCAGATACAGAAGGAATCACCACAGGATAAAAACCTCCGTTGTAGCTTAAAACGTCTTTATTTGCAAACCAAAAATGAGCGCTTTCGCGTAGAATAACTACGCTTCTTCAGATATAACTATAAATAGGAAATACACTTCTTTTATACAAAACTTTTGGCGGACAAGCCAAACAATAAATCAATTAACTAATTTAATGAATAATTAAACGCTTAAAGTGCTTAAAGTGCTCCAACTATTTAAATACACGCTAACCATTACGACAGCAGCAGTTTGTGCAGGTTTGCACAGAGCATAATATTCATGAGAACTTCTACATTTCATTTAAAAATTGTACAGTGCATCTGTTATGTTATAGCATTATTTTATAACAGTCACTCATTGTATCCTATCACATATGGTACAAGAATATAATACAAAAATAACAACTGAACAGCATAAAAAAATATATATATATGTATATACAAAAACCTAATTGAATACCAAAACTTAAAAGACCATCAGTAAACGTGCATTCCTTTACTAGAATGAGTAGAATGAACTGACATATAAATCATTCTGTTCACTAATATTATTTAAAAACTTTATTGCAGTTTGTATTGAATATGATAATGTAAACATCAAGTATTAACAAATTAAAAAGTATGCAAATATTAAATATAGTATAATATTATTACGTATTAAATAAATTATTAAATGAACAAATAAATAAATAAATAAATAGATAAATAAATAAATAAATAATGCATATGAGAACCTTGTTATAAATTTCCATTCTTATTGCCAATGTACTTATTTAATGTAGGTAGACCAGGATGGGGGTACTGGGTGGTGGAGTGGGGGGCGCTGTGGAGCCCTTTTGCCTAGGGCACCAGTTTACCTAAGACTCCTGGTGGGCCCTCACACAGACAAGGATAGTTAAAGGCTCCCCCTGCAGCCACATGTATTGCAAGTGCCTAAAGCTGGCTATGATGTTAATTTTAGTGGAGAAAATGTCCACCAGCAGGATATAATTAAGCCAAAGATATTACATCAGTGGTAAAATATTTAATGAAATTGTAAAGCCTGTTACTTGACAAAACACTGTTACTACAACCTGAGATATCTTTGAAATTTAAAGGTGATATAAATGCCAGTTCTTATTACCCACTTGGTGTATTAAGTGCACGAGATTGCTGTACTAGCTTTTGTTGGTTTGACAGACCTTTTACAAAATATCAAAATAAGATAACTTGCTGTAGTGTACTGCAGGGCTCACTGGTGCCTAAAGCCAGCAATAGGAGCAGTACAAGGACAATTGTAGTGCAGTGAAACAACCCTTGAAACAATTTCCTAAACTGGTACATTATGCAAAATGTGCATCAGGTGAGATATATGCTCAGCCAGGTGCTATGCTGATTCTGACATGCCTCACCATTGGCTTAAAACTGTTCCACATCATTTTTTTGTGTGATTCCCTAAAACAAATAGTTCGCAAACGTTAATATGTTCATTATTTCTCCAAAATGCATCTACCATCATTGAAGTGCTACCTACTTAGGTACCTTAACAAAGCAGAGTAGGTCTTGTATTTTCCAAAAAGTGTTGCCATGGCTTTGCTGTTATTTTGTCCTTAAGTGTTACTGTTGGATAGGCCATGTTAACTCATGCAACCTACAAGTTCCACTGCAACTTATCTCCAGTATAATCTCCACCATGAATATTAGATGAACAGTTTGAAGTTCACCACTTAATTAGCTTTGCCACCACTACTGATTGGAACCTTGTCCAAAGTTCATAGGTTCATAGGTTGTTACTATGCTAATGACCACTAGGACCCTTACAAGCCTAGCCGCACACTCCAATCCATTTGGGTCCCAAGTATCATATGGAAGGGTGAGGGCATGTAAGTAGGCAGGAAGCTAAGTTTTGTAGAGGGGTGTTAGTTAGGATAATACTTTTCTTATTGACGACCTATGTCTGTAAGGGACATGGGAGCCAGACCGAGTGTAAATTTACAATTTCCCTTCCAGTTGTCAAGGTTTTGTTTGCATAAGGTCAGGAATGAACTCTGTTTTATGTATATGGGGAGACTATTCCATAATGCAGGGATCCTTTGGGACACATATCTGTTTCACTAGCACACACTGTTTGTGTCACAAGTAAAGTTCACATCCCTGGGTCTAGTGTTTCTGTTGCTGTTTGTTTTGCACATGTGCAACAGATCTAACAGGGCTGGGTCTGAGGAAACTCTGCAAGTCAGGTAAAGATCCCCTCAGCAGCCTGTAGGATACTGAATACAGAGACATACCCTTTAGGCAGTCATTGTAGGACAGGTATTCAAGCCCTGAATTCTCCTGGTGAGAAATCTTTGTGGGTGTTCCAACTGTTGCAAGTGTCTGGTTAGATATATGCCAAAGGAGGCATTATATTCAATGATAGGTCTGATAATGGTCAGTTTGGATCTGGATGCCATAACTTTGCCTATAAGTTGAGTGACAGAATGCTTTTCTTATTATCTTAGCTATGTGTTGGTCCAAGGCTAGATTGCTGTCTATATGTTCCCAGATCCCTTACTACTGGATTGACTCCTAAGGATGTATTATTGATGGAGTAATTAACTTGATTTGATAGTTTCCCAAAGACCATTGTAATGCATGTTTTGGCACTGAGTTTTAAGTTCCAGTCATTCATCTGTGCTAAACCCACTTGCAAGATGTTTGTATCTTGTGGGGAATTTATAATAGCTCCCAATTTACAGTCATCTGCGAACTCGGTGAGCTAGAGGCCTTTAATATTAGCCTTGACTTCAGAGAAGTAGATGACAAACAGGAGCAGGCCCAGTACAGAGCCCTGGGGTATTTTACTGGTGACAGTTCTCTTGATGGAGGTGGTCTCACCAATCCTGACTTCTTGGGTCCTGTCTGTGAGCTAGCCAGCAATCCAGCGAGTTACGTAACTCAAAAAGCTTGTCAACACTGCCTGAGTGAGATATTGTATCAAATGCCTTAGCCAGGTCAAGATCTGTTGTATGTAATGTTTTACTCTCATCCATTGCCTCTCAAAGAAGTCTACCAGGATGAGTAGCATAAACTTCCCTTAACAAAGCCAAATTGGGATAGGTCCAGTGTCTCTAGGTTGCGAATGTTCTTATTTATGATTTCTATGATAATTCATTCCATGGCTTTGCATATTAGGCTTGTTACACTGATGGGTTTGTAGTTCCCTGAGTCAGTTGTTGGTCCACCTTTGTGGATTGGAATGATTACTGTGGTTCTCCATTCACTTGGAACATAGCCTGTTTGAAGTAGTTGAAGAGTGTCTCAAGTGGTCTTGATAAGTAATGTTTTAAACTGTTCAGGAGGCAACCGTGGATGTTTTCAGTATTCATGGAGGTGGTGTTCCTGGCTTCAGTGAATACTGCCAGCACCTAGTCCCTGCTGAATAGCTGGAGGAAGTATGCTGGAAGGGATTTCATCTGGTGGAGCTGGGGGTGAGTGGTGGTATGATGAGCTGAATTTATCAGCCAGTAGATTTGCTGCGTCATCCTGACTGGCATAGGTGGTACTGTTCACCTCCAGTTCAGCAGACTGTTGTGTTACCTCTAAGGTTCTGGACATAGCTGAAGAATGCCTTCTGATTGTCCTTGGCCTGAAAAGCTATCCTGACCTTATCGTTGGTCTTGTTGGACTTAATTAGACCCTGTTCCTTGTTCAGTGGTATAAGAGAGTACTTGTCTTTAAGTGAGTTGCTTTTCCTGATTTTGGCCATGAGTTTTCTTCTATTTTATACTGCGTTTAGATGACCAGTGAGGTTTGCTTTTAGTGTTTCTTTTGAGTTTATTTCTGTTAGATACGGCAGCCTCTATGCAGCTATTCACATGTTTGTATAGTGTCTCTGTAAATAATTCTGCATAGGTAGCTGTGGACTCAGGATTGGGGGAAGCCCTGAATTTTGACAAACTGTCATTTAATAAGATGTAGTTTGCCTTTGAATACTTGCTAACTATTACAGATTTTCTGGGTGTATATTTCTTCAAATGAGACAGTTTTGTGATACAATCTCACTAGTGAGGATGTGATGGATGCAGGGGGTGCAACACTCACCACTCTTAGTGAGTACCAGATCCAGTATGTTTGATCTACTGGTTGGAGTGTGCAGTATCTGTTCCAGGGTATTTGTGTTAATGAAGTCCAGGAAGTATTGTGCCTGTGAGTTTGAAGCAGTTTGTGTTTCCCAGTCTATAGAGGGGTAGTTAAATTTACCCATGAATAGGCTGTTTGGTTGGATGGGAGTCTATATTAAAACATCGAACATTTATTAGTTCGAATCACTAAAGGTCGACCTTTAGTGGTCAAACTATTAAAAAATCGAATGTTCATAAAAATATATTAAAAAAAAAAGAAAAACTAAAGAGTGTAGGCTGGGGGGACAAGCCCCTCTGCACCCCCCACACCCCCCACTACTTAAATATACCTACTCCGAGACCACACTACATTGAAGTAAATGGAACTTACCCATTCAATGTTTTGCACTTTCGCTATTCTCGGATCGACAATACCAGCTTTGATATTGTCAATCTTCGAGAATATGGTATAGACCCTTGGATGGTGAGTGCCTCTAGTAGGTTTAGGTAAGAGTCATGAGACTCGGAGTATAGATGGTGACCTGTAACTAGTCATGATATGGAGAGGGACCTTATCTATGGTGACTTGCACTCAGCTGAGCTCTCTGGTATCACCCTATTAAACCAGCCTGGAGGTGTCTTTGTTTCTAGCAGAGATTGAAAAACCTCCACCTTTGGCCCCAGTTACTGCTGTTGTTGGTTCAAATATGTGGAAGGCACTGTAATCTTCCCTTCCAGAGTACTTTATATGGCTTTAATAGTTCAACATACTGAAAGTACTTCGGCATTCCAAATTCTGAAAGTATTTATATGTTAAGTAGCTCTATCCAGGCTTCTGAAGAATTATGTGACCCTCTCAACTGCATTACATGTGACTTAAGCATGAAAATCCAAAAATCTGTGTAAAAAAAAGGTAGAGAAACAATATCAGAGGCTCCAGAAGTCAAATGTTGACATTACTGATGTTTTGATTGAATTAAGGATGTTTGTTCGTAATCCTGCTTTAAAAATGACATTTTGCAACAATGAACAATCTGCTGCGTGTGGTTTTAAAAACCAAGCTTATATATGCCTAATTTCCCACCAGTTGTTGAAGTTTTCTTACATGCATGTGAATCTGATATGTACAGTTCTTTTGGCTGAAGGCAGCAGTTGTAATTTAAGTGTTGCTGAACAACAAGCAATGTATGGGTTACAGAATAATTCTAGTGTGGCTATTCGTCCAGCGGACAAAGGGGACCGATGGTGGTCTTAGATGCGGACTACTACTATGAAGGGGTTCGGTTGATGTTACAAGATGATAAGGTGTATAAGGTGGTTGAACCCAGCATTGTACAATGAATGAACGAAGGTATATTTAGTACTCTGCAGGAATGTGTCTGTTTAGGTTTGATTACCAAGGAATTGTACGAGTTTTTCAGACTCGATGAACCACTAATACCACAATTGCATGGTCTCCCAAAGATCCATAAAGATCCTGTGCACCCACCATTTAGACCCATAGTGGCAGGTGGTGGGTAGCTGACGGAGCCCACTTCAATTTACTTAGATCAACAGTTATCCCGCTGTATTGAGGGATACGGAGCATTTTTTAAGTGAACTCTGCAACATCAGGGCCAAGTAGTGAGGCAGCAGACATTCTGGTTACGTTCAATGTGGTATTATTATTTATGTGTATAACCAACCGGGAAGGTATAAGTATGGTCCGAGCTTATCTGATTAGACAGGGCAGAATGGAGATCCAACAGATAGATTTACTGTGCCTGCTACTGGAAATAGTTTTGGAGCATAATATTTTTTACTTCAATAAGATCTGCTATTGGCAAATGACAGGGGTGGCCATGGGCACCAGTTGCGCCAATTCCTATACCAACTTGGTAATGGCAGAATGGGAGTATCACAACATATTGAGTAGGGGTAACACTCAAGTGTGGTTCTTTAGATGCTTTGTGGATGATCTTTTTGTAGGATGGAAAGGGAACATTGAGTCCCTTATGGGGTCCCTCCACTATATTAATACCAGCAGCAATTTTTGAAATTCACCATGAAATACTCCTTTTAGAGAATTGATTTTTTGGATGTGGAGGTAGTGCAAGGAAGGTCAGGTGGTTTATCCACAAGGATGCACAGGAGGGACTGTTACCACCCGGCCTTTTTGCATAGGGACAGCATGCACCCTCAACACATCTTTTCTAACATTGTAAAGGGACAAGCCATGAGGGTGTCCCGCCTATAATGTGAGGAGTTAGATTTTACCAATGGCTTGGAACCTTTGAAAAATGAGTTCATGGGGAGGGGGTATAATGAGCTGGAAATAGATCAAGTGTATTGGAAGGTCACAAAGGTGAGAGAGGGCAGAGCTAGACCCTATTTCTCAGATGGTCCAAGAGTCAAGGCAAATAAATCTGGTTTTAATGATGAGTTGCCAGTGGTTATATCATACACCAATGATGTGGACAAGGTGAGGGAAGTTATACGCAAAAATTGGCACATTTTGTCCATTGATGAAAAGGCGGCTGAAGTGGTAGGCCCCTGACCCAAATTTATATATAAAAATAAAAAAAGTTGAAACAACGATTGTGTTATCCCAGGGTACCCTCTTTGGTTACTGAGGGATTAAGAGGTACTATGAAGTGTAATGCATGTGCTTTTTGTAATTTTATTGAAGAATCCCATTTTTTTAGGCATCCAGAGACTGTTTTTTTATGGCAGCTGAGGGTGGTAGCAGACTGCAATACCAAGAATGTTATCTATGTTGCCCACTGCAAAACCTGTTTTAAATTTTATGTAGGTAAAACTAATCATCGCCTTAAGGGAATGCATTAGGGATCATACTTATTGCACCCAGAAAGGTCTTGAATATAGTGCCCTAGCTAAGCATACCTTACAAGCAGGAATTGAGCAGGTTTTTGTCTTTCAAGTTTTGCATATTTTAGTTGAGAGTGACAGATTGGGAGATTTTATTAACAGGACAGAAAATGTAGAGCTACAGTGGATTTTGAGGCTAGAAGCACATCGTGGGCATGGGTTGAATGAGTCTTTACCCATGAGATCTGTTCTGAAATCTAGGAAACTGAAGTGACGTGTTTTACACCTATATTTGTCTTTTAGTTTGCTGTTGCTTTAATATCAGAATTAATGAGAACAATTATGTTTTAATGGGATGATTTGGAGGGAATTTTTTCAGGTTTGATTGGTTAATTGTTTTTTTAACTAGACTATATATATGCTTTTTCATTGTTGTATTTTTATGTCTGATGAAGTTATGTTGATCATTACGAAAGCACTCGCATATAATAAATAGTTTTTTATTTTGATTTCTGGGGCCTCTGATATTGTTTGCCTGCCTTGTTACACGGATTTTTCGATTTTCATGCTTAAGTTTTCATCCGTGAACTTTATCACTGGTGTGAGTCAGTTTTGTCTACATCACATGTGACATTTAGCTCTTGTTCATGTATGGAATCCAAAGATACTCCATGTTTTCCATGTCAAGGGTTGAGATCTTCAGTAATGGGAACAGAACATCAGTTGCATAGAAACTGTACCCAAAATTAATTTGTATAGAAAAGTAGTAAAAAAAAGACCAATAGAAAACATGCAGAAGCTGTAAAGATCATAGAGCAATCTGCTTTAAGATCATCAGCCTTAAGTTTGGATCTGTCTTATTTCTTGAAGAAATCTGCTGCCACAAGTATTATTCAAGACTAGACCTCTTCAGCCTACACAGCCTAGATTTTGTTGTTTCTTTTCTGCAGTCAGGACCCATTTTGTCCCAGTTGTCGGCGGCAGTAATCCATTCCATTTCTTTGAAGAAATGTCTGTGCAGCTTTCTGAAAAAGGTCTGTGTTCATTTGTATTGAATGCTCAACAAGTGCAGCTGTAACAGTCACGTCATCTTACTTTTTGTTTCCCCCCCTCAACATGCTTCCAAGTAAAAATATAAATTTCAAAATTACGAGTACTAAACATTCTAGAATCACATCTGCCTGAAAAAACCTTTCTAAACTGTAATGTCTTAAACAAGACCATATAAGTTCACTTATCTACATGAAAAAAAATCTTATTTATTTATTTTGCAGGGCAATCCCCTACATTTCCATATATGTATGGGGTAAATGAGCTCTTCTGCCATCTCCTGTTTAAATATTGTAAACTCTGGGGCAGCACACCCTTAGGGTAAATTAAATATTCAATTTTTCCTGCAAACTTGAATATTTCCTTTATTCTAACAGTTCACTGCTTGCCATACCAGGGAAATGAGAAGGTTTGCTAGTCTTGTCCATCTGTGAAAATATAGATGCTTTTATGCAGTTTCCTATTGCATGCTTTCATATTGCCATGATGTTTTAAAAAATATTCAGATGCTGGTATCTCATGAAGTCTTGATTCAGTAAGGTTAAAACTCCCCATATTGCTGTTTGCTGTTGAAAAGACAACAACCATCATTGTTATTCAAGTTTATGGTGAACAAAGAGCATATTAGTTTACTAAACAGGCAGTTGAAATGATCAGGGGTAAATGACCTTTGCAATGTACAGAAAGAGTTGTAGGGGCATGTAATTATTAACAGGTACAGGAAATTTACAAGAGTATAAAACCACGAAAAGGAAGATGCTGTGTGACTGAAGAATAAAGATATATTTTAGTTACAAAACAGAGTTGTTTTAAAAACAAAAAATAATTTGTAAGACAGTTACCATAAAACTTTTCATGTTCGTTGTTTCTGAATTTAAAGCAAAACAATCTGACAGATGGTCAAATGTTATAAGCAGTTAAGTTCAAGGACTGGCTTAGTCCACGAATATAACTGTCAGATGATATTCACAGTTCCAGTACAATTGCAAGTGGATAAAGTAGCAGGAACTGAAAGTAAGGTGGGATTCTGAGATTTGGGGCTAACAAAGAAAAATGGATCTATTTGTGGTTCTAGTAGTCCCCTTAAAAATACTGCTGAATACAAAAAATGGTCCAGTAATAGTTGCAAAAATTATAATTAAAAATATGGTCTTAAACTGAATGCTATGAAATGCATAATTGTACCTTTTGGGAAGTCAACCATCCCAGCTAATTACCATGTTGATAGTACGCCCCTAAAAGTCAACCCAGTGGTCAGGAATCTGGGTACGCCCATAGACAGCAGCCTTACCTTCGACCACCACATGGCCACAGTGGTGTAGAAATCCTTTTATGATTCACCACTTAAGTGCATGGCATCTAATCTAAAGAGGTCATTATCCCACAGTACTCCACCCTTATCAAACCAATCAGAGAGTACAGTGCCCCCTTTGTTGTGTACCTGACCAGGCATATATGGCAACTAGAGTGATCTCAGAGGTTCCTTACAAAATGAATACAAGGGTAACAAACTTGCCTTAAGTAGAATGTCTTAAAGCCCTTTCCCTCTAATCAGTCTCCTGTGGGTTGCTGAGGGTTATCTATGCCTGCCTTATAAGGAATCTGCAGACCCCACAATTAAGAATCTTCTGCATATTTGTAAGTCAAACAGTGCCAAAAATACAAGGTCTAGGGACCTGAATTTTAACTCATTCTATTAAAGCTTATGTTCCCTCACAATAGTTATTTAATAATGAGATTTTGTGTTTCTTCCTCAACAACCTCTCTGAATGCATATCTCAATACTGTTTTCATTATTTTTTTTTTGAATGTTTCTCAAATTTTAAGCCTAAACGTTTTAATGTTTTATCTCTACTCTGTATAATTATTTTGTACTTATTGTATGTACCTAAATTTTTGTCTATATCGGAGCTTTTCTCCCCAGGACTCCATTGAATACGGGTTCTTTTGGCCCAATGGACTATCCTGGTAAACCAACTGCAAATAAATAAATAAATAATGCTGGAGAGACAGGTATGTATCCCAAAGATTGCCTCTCTTATGGACCAGGCCATGTGAAACTGAGTTCATGTATTACCCAGTTTAAGCACAACCTAGACCAGTGGATGTGGAATAGGATATTTACAACAGGCCCGGTACCCATGTCCCTTATGAATGGAGGTAGCTTATAAATGCCTGCCCCTTAATGTCCTGTTTGGAAGCAGGGCATCATTCTTTTGAGAAAACTTGGGTAGGCTTAGAAAGGCCCCCAGGTCGTTACACTAATAACAACGTATGAATCTGTAAAAGGCTGCTGCATTCTTGCTGCAGAAACATGAACCTTTCATGAAGCCTTGTAGTGGCAGCCTACCCAGCCTATCTTACGAAGTTTGGAAATCATCATGGAATGTTCAGTGAACCACAGACTGTCTGTTGCAAAGGATAACATTAACACTTTTCCTCAGCTGGTTCACAAATATGGGTCAAGAGGTAACAGGCAATGTGAAATTTGACATATTTAATAACATTTTTGATGCCATTTCTACAGAACATAGAGCCTAGACTTTCAGTAGTGTCACCAAAGAAGGCTGAGATAAGTAAACAGGGATGTTTAATCGTCTTACAGACATTCCTATAGTAGTTTATTTACTGGTTTGATGGCTTATACAATAAGTACAATGAAGGCAATGGCTTGAGGAAAGATACTCAAAGGAAAGTCATATGACAAAATATATATATACGCCATTGTCATTTATATATTGATTGATTTGTTGCTAGCCTGATTGTTGACCATGTATGCCCAACTTGGAAGACCCATTTATTCAGAAGAGTGGAGACCTTGGGATGAAAGCTCTACTTTTGAAGAGCAGAACATAGCAACAGAGAGAGAAAATATTGAAAAACAGAGAAAATAATTGAAAACTCAGTAAATTATTTTATAATATACCCCCTTTTCAAAGGAGGTGACTCTACGGAGTATTCTAACTTCCGCCCCATAGCTTTACTATCCCCTCTTGCAAAAATAATGGAGAAATGCATCCACAAACAGTTACTTAACCACCTACTAAACTTCAATCTCCTAGCTAACTGCCAACATGGCTTTCGACCATGCCACAGTACTACCACAGCCTTACTATCCTTCATAGACTCTATAAACAAAAATCGCAACAATAATACCCCCTCTTCAGCATTCTTTGTTGACCTGTCAAAAGCCTTTGACATGGTTAATCACCAACTCCTCTTACATCGTTTAAAATCCCTCTCTCTGGACAATCTTGCATTAAGCTGGTTCACACCCTATCTCGAAAATCGCAAACAGGCAGTTCTCTGGGACAACCATCTCTCTGATCTTCTCCCCACCTCTATAGGAGTCCCTCAGGGCTCCATCTTAGGTCCTCTTCTGTTTTCCATTTTTATAAATAACCTTCATCTATCCACACCTCTATCTACCTGTATTCAATATGCAGATGACACTACCATCATTTGCTCTGCCTCAACTCAGACTGAACTTCACTCCCTCACACAAAAAACCTTCACCACCATAGAGCAATGGTTCGCTAATCATTGTCTCCTCCTCAACCCCAAGAAAACCAAACTTCTCATCTTTCCACCCACACACCTGTCTCCCTCAATGGATTTCACACTCACATCCAATAATGGCACCCTCATCACTCCAGACCAAACAACCAAACTCTTGGGTATTACTATTGACAACCAACTAAAATTTGACTTTCATATTAACTCAACAATAAAACAACTAACAGAAAACTAGGTTCTCTCTACAGAATCAAATCTTGCTTAACTCCTGAAGCCAGATCTAATATAGCCAGAACCCACTTAATCTCTACCCTATTGTATGCTTCCATATACACTAATCTTTCTAAGTATAATCTCAATAAACTAGCCACATCATACAACAACATTGCCAGATTTGCTACAGCCTCTCCATATAGGACTCACCATTGCTTGAATCTCACAAAACTAGGTTGGCTGGAACTACCCCACCTAATACAATACTATCAACTTACAATTGCCCACAAAGCCCTTCATCACCTAGAGAACACACCAATGCTCTTCACCCTTATAAAACCCTATACCAATATGAAGAACCTTCGCTCCTCTAACAAAATACTGATTCAAACTTCTCTATCAAATAACATAGCAGGTGACTCCACATTTTCCAACTCAGTTGGCAAAATTTGGAATCAACTACCACCAGACATCACATCCCTGACCTCAGTTCCACTATTTAAAAACAAACTCAAAATCTTCCTAACCAACCACTGGCTATGCTCTTGCTATAACCCTGGCTAACTTCTTTCATTTTTCCCTCCTTCCTTTCTTCTGACCTCCCTCTCCTTCTCCCCCTAACTCTAGTATACCACAACTTCTACTTCTTAATTATTCCTATCTCTCTCTCTATTAATAGACATAAATCTAATTTTGCTTCTCACGTATAATGTAGTAATACTGTAACTAAGTAAAATATCTAATCTTATTCACCTGCTAAGTCTCATATTTTACTCTTGTGTCTATACATTCTGGAAGAAATTTAAAGCAAATGTTTTCTTTTTATTGCATAATTCTGTATATTTTTTAACTTGTTAAGTAGTAGTTACTCCACTGAAAATGGACATGTATCCAGTTGGACTAGCCCGGTTAACAAATGTAAAATAAAAATAAAAATAAAATAAAGTAAAATAAAATTAATGATGTGAAACATATGGAAAGGTGAAGATAATAAGCTTGAATCCAGAAAGAGTGAGACCAAAAGTTTGGAAGTACAAGGGAGTTAATATCAAAATTCTGAAACAGGAGGTTATTTACTTAAACTAGGTAAGTGGATTGTGGAAATACAGTGTGAAATAGTGTGGTGTGAAGTCGAGTACACGGAAATTGGACAGATCAGACGTTACATGATTCAGATGTACAGATTAGAGTAAATTAAGTTTATCTGGGGATTTATTTTGGTCAGTTTTTGTTAGCTGAGTTAATAAATGAGGCTTAGGAGATATATGGCTTATATTTTACTTTTACCATATAATTTTTTGAGGAAAATCATATAGTTGACATAAGTATTGTAATTTCAAAACCCACATTTCTGTGACTGAAATTTTGACTTGAAAGTTTGAAGTAATTCTTGGCCTTAAGTTGTGGCCTATAGGCAGGAGATGAATAATTTAGCGGAAGTAGGAGCAAGACTTCATCAATTGGAGATGAGGCCACCCCTTCTCCCACAAAAATAAAAGGGAAAAAGTTTTGGCGCCATTTGATGTCTTAACTTAGAACGCTGTGAGACACATTTTCAGAAATCTAAAAGCCAAAACATCTTACATTAGTTTGTTCTTGTTTTTTTCCTTACGTAATGATTTGATTTATAAATTTTGTTGTGCAGCATGTTTTTGTGTGTGTGTGTGTGTGGGGGGGGGGGGGGCTTGCTGCATAATATACATGTACCCAGATGCTTAGTCTCAAACATTTTTTTTGGGTTCAAAATTTCTGGCATTAAACACACTCACCATAACTCAGTAATAATATGAAATACAGTACATTAGTTTATAATACCATTAATAAAATGATATAAGAACATTTGAGAAAGAAGATTGCAGAGTTAGGGTACTCAGTGTGCTGAATGGAAGTTCAGAATGCAGGCCAGTAAAAGTGTGCCAAGAGTTTTAGTAGAACCATGCTGTCCAGCAGAATTCCATTATACTGACAGGAAGGCTGGTGATTACTAAGAAAAAGTTCACAGCTTTTGTTAACTCATACAGAATTGATAAATTTAGTAAATGTGGGACTGGAATTCAGAAACTTCACTTGTGTAGCTTTGTAATGGCAAAATAGCTTGACATAAGTTGGGAAATGCATCCCAATATAGGTTAACAATGTAACATTGCTCAATGGAGTTAAACTAATTAGAGAATATTCTGGCAAAACACCCCACATGTCACATACATACTGAGTGATGGTTGCCACAGTAGTGTGCATGTAGCATGCTCTTGACAATGTAAGTTTATAAGTGTAACAGTGTGACACTGAGCGCAGATGAGAGCTTTAAAAGCTTCACAGCAAAGTCCCTATCAATTTATTGTCATAAATGGTACAGAAATGTCTCTATAAGGCAGGCAGAAAGGGGGGAAGGGAAAGCTGGGGAATTTATTAAAGGAGAAGAGAAAGTGAAGGTTGGGAAGAGGTAGGGACACATGAGTATATTGTTTTGGGGTGCCTTTGCCCATTTTCCTTTCTTCCATGAGAAGAACATAGGGAAAGGTAGTAGGGGGAAGTGCGGTCAGGAAAAAGGGTGTATGGATGGTAGCAGGAGCAGACAAATAAACAAACAAACGCATACATACAAAGATTAAGAGGGGAGGTGATGACACAAATGGGGGGCACAAGTGAGAGATGACAGAAAAAGGGTGGACGGCTGATGTTGAAGGGATTGTATAACATCCGGGGTGGGAAGTAAAATGCAAGGAAGGGGAACATAATCATGTCTAATAGGATGGGATGGGATGCAGACTCAGTCAGAGGTCAGTCACCACTGTGACCACCCTGCTGACTGAGTACAGCTATGATTAGCCCAATGGGTAGGACCATGAAGTGATTCAACTCTCCCAGTTACAAAAGGATGTACTATATGTGACCACTGCATGCATCAAGTCATTGTTCCACCATCATGGTCAAAAGATCCTCCAGTCTTGTTTCCCCATCATCCTAAAATGCAAAGCAAAACCTCACAGCTGCATTTTGCAACATTTGATTCTTGTCCTCGTATGCATTAATATCTATTGCACATTCATTGTCTCTGCACACACAGTGGGAAAAAGTAAAGATTTCAGAAACCTTCAGTACAGTCCTCACATGCTGTGTTAGGCAGCCCCTTGTCCCCAGTTAGGGTTATTGCAGAGTAGTGCTTGTTGTCACAGAATGGCACTGTCTTGCTTTCCCATTACAAGTACACCAAATAAGTTTTGTATTTCTTGGCTGCCCCTCACTGGGTATCATACAGTAGTGCTATATTGCTTCCTTATTGTACATTGCAGAAAGTAAGTTAAAAAAACAAAGTATTAGTACCATGTAAACTCAAAATTTGAACATTTTACAACAAGGGACTGTTAGAAATGAGGTACTTTGTTTAAAATTGGGAGAGACTTGTGGGAAAAATAAGTGTCAGCCATGTTTTATTTTATCATTGGTCTTTCGGCCTCAGTCCCGTGGTCCTGCACTATTTACCTGATCTACTGAAACATCTTCTATTACAGTAAGTTCTTACACTGTGGTATTAGTTCATTGTATACATCAGTAGTACTGACTACGGGGGGGGGGGGGTGATTCTCAAACATCTTCTATTACGGATGGTAAGTTCTTACACTTTGTATAGCTTAATAATACTAACTATAGGGGTGAGTTTCTGAGCTCACAAGGTTTGGGAGGTGACAGAAGTAGAAGAGGTAGACTGAAGTATGGGTTTGGCATGTGCTTTAGTGACCGTAGACCTTTTAGCCATGTAAGCCTGCACATTTGTTGATCCATCCCTTGCTTCTCTATAGACTGTTAAATATTTCCTTAAAATAACCCTACATTTCAGATCACCTGGAAGAATAAATGTTTATCCATGGGAGCTGATTTATTTTTCTTGGAAACACCTATGCAGTTTTCCATTGAATCTGCTGCTTTTGACCTTTTGAAGATGATTGCAAGTCCAAACTTGCATATAGACACAGTGAATGCTAGCTTAATAACTCAGACTGCTTAGCTAAGATTGTTCGAAGACTGGCGCACCCCTTCAAAGGGTATTCGGATACCCATATATTCTCCTTCTATTCCCTGCACATACTTATTGTCATAATCTCACCTCCAGTTATCTCTACAGCTGTGGCCACTGTGTGGTTACACCTTAGACATGCCGTCATACAAAAGGTGCTCCTGATAAGTAAACGAGATGAACAGCTAAGGTCCATGGAACCAGAAATATTGATGTGCCTTCCATAATGCATGGTTCTGACAATGATCTGTATCTGCTTTGAAGATGGAGTACACAATTAAAGTGTCAGGAATGGTACACAGAAGTTTGTGATGATTACTTATGCTTAGTATCTGTTTTGTTTTTATGTGTTTCAGCCCCTTACTCATCCCCCAGACTGACAGCTATTTATGGAAATGAAACAGTTATTCTGCATTGCCTGTCTGAGGGAGGATATCCTCAGGGGGAAGTGATGTGGCATGATGGGAGAGGAGAACAACTCAACCAATCGTGGTCAAAAGAGTACATAAAAAACCCTGATGGAAGTGTTGATATTAACAGCAGTGTGTCTGTGACATTAAAGGAATTCAGTGTGGTCTGTTGTTCTGTGATTCATGCAGCTTTACAGCAGAACAGGACAGCCTGTGAGAAAACTAAAGGTACTAAATTACATTAATGTTCTGTTTTTGTTTCAAGTTACAAGCTTGGAATATATTTGTACTATTGTAAATGAGGCAGATCTGATGGCCTATGAAAAAATGAAAGGTAGAACATTATATTAAACTTCTCCTTTAATTCAATACCTGAAGTTACCTTTTTCATCTGTTTCACAATGTGTAGATTTCAGATCCGAGAACACTCTTAAGCGTTTGGATCTGATGTTCAGGCTCCTCCACTTACCCATAATCCCTGTGAAGAGAATGAGCTACCGCAGATCTCGTTTGCACCATAGATGTTGAATGGATCTGCGATTGCTCAGGCACGAGTTTCCAAATTTTTAAAAAGATATGTGTTTTTTCTATTTAATTCTCATTGTTCCCTTTCTATTTTCTTGTTGTTCTCTTTTGCGAGGGCCATTGTATTTAAAAAAAATCTTGTTAGTCTATTCCATGGTTTATTGAACTGTCTTCTTATTGTTACTTTACACAGATACATACATATAGTTATATATACTATATATACTACCTTGCCTTCCTTTTTCTTTTACATATTTGATACACATTTATGTACATGTGTCTGTGTATGTGTGTGTGTGTATGTGTGTGTGTGTGTGTGTGTGTGTGTGTGTGTGTGTGTGTGTGTGTATATATATATATATATATATACATACATACATACATACACACACACACACATTACATATACATGTGAAAAAATCTGTGTTTTTGCTGTTATTTTTGATAAAACTTCAGGGGTCAAAAAATGTATAGCTTTTTCACATTATAAGTGCATGTATTGCTTAGACCTATCACACCTATAAATCGCCTGCTCCATTTGCAAGACTTTCAGCCAAAGGTCATCACTGAAAGGAGGAATAAACTCATTTTGAAGGGGCCCCTTCAACCATCTTCTGGGTCGGAGGAATCTACTGCTGCTTCTTCTTCATCCCCATCGTCTGCCAAGACGTCATCGGACAGGACTAAAGAAAAACAATAGAATCCCAAAAAAAGACAAACCTAAAACTTGATAAAAGAGTTCCTTGGCCAGGGCATCTTCATCAGCACTGGCATCTAAAATACAAAAGCCTTCTGAGCAGCCACTTTTCACAGACTCTTATTATCCTAGAATCCCGTACATTTTAGAGGTTTTCCCTGGAGCCTATCTCATTCAGAATTCAATCACCAATTTTGTAGGACAGAGTACACTGTCATGCCAGATCACCCTCCTCTACTTTTTCTGTCATGTCAGCTAGAACTTCTAGGAGCCTTACTGAAGCTGATGTGGATAAGACGATAAGGAAATTTCTTTAGACCCAGATCTAGTTAGGGGTCATCCCATATCTGATCACTGTCAAAACAGTAGGAATTGCTTCGTCCTCCAAGTCAGATCTGCCCCTTCCCCATAGGATTCCCCCATGGTCTAGAGCCAACTCTTCTTGTCGCATCAGGACAGCCAGTTTCCAGATGCCGTGAACAAGTTTTCATAGAGGAGACTGTCAGGTTCTGAGTCCTCTCCTGAACAACCCACAGAAGAGGTACACAGGAAGGAAGCACAAGTGTAGAAGGAAACACTTGAATTACCCTGCGGAACCTCCTAGCACTGAAACTGATTTTGATGAAGGAGAAGGTTCTCCCAGTTCCCCACTTGAGGATATCTCTTTCTGGGAGATCCTTGAATCTCTCAGACAGAAACATGGGTGGTCTTCCCCAAACACCTGCTCCAGAAGAAGTAGACTTCTTTGAGGCTTTTGATTTTGGCCCATCTACATCTTAAGTAGTCCCCCCGGCCAATGAGGTGGTAGAACTGATCTCTTCATGGGTGTGAAGAAAACTGGATACAGCTTAGCTAATTCCCAAAAAAACTCAAATTCCTTGTTGGTCCCAAAGACCATCCCCATTAATGCAAGGGACCTGTGGTCGATTCAGTGGTAGTGGCTGCAGCCACTAAGAAGGAACTTACAGAAGAGAATTCTTCTGTCCATCCACCAAACAAGGAATTTTATGCATTGGACAGATTTGGGATTTGCATCTGCACTTCATATACCTTTTGAGTGTGCTTAACTACTTAGCATATGTCATGTGTTTTTGGAGGAATTTGACAAAGGAGATTGCCAAATCTCTTCCTGAGTCCTTATCTGTGGATCAAAGGAAATCTGTTGATTCACAGTTTGCAACCTTTAAGTCCTTATCCAACATCTCTATGCGCTTTGTCACCAGTGCCAAGGAGCTTAAGCATTTCCATAAGGAGGCATGCCTGGATGTGATTATGTGATGATGTGGAACATTTCAGGATGTTTTCATCAAACTCCCCCCCATGATGGATCAACTCTTTTTGGTCCTTAAGTTAAGGAGGCTATGTCAGCGAAGTGAGAAAGATGGTAAATCCCTGTCTGCAATAGGGATCAAATTCTTCACCCTTCAGAGAACTTTCTCCAAAAAATGAGGGAAGAGAATTTGGGTGTGTAAATCTCAGGGATTTACACCTGACACATCTGGTGAAAGATCCCACAAAGGCAGAGGGAGGGGGAGACTCTTATAATGGATGTCACCCCAGGGGCAGAAGTGGCTTGCAAATTTAAGGCTTCAGAGGATTTTTCTTGGAGAAACATTTCCAGCACTCCTGAATGATACAGATGCTGACTGTTTCACTGTAGAGGCACTTACCATTCTATCCTACAACCTGGAGATCCATCACTCAAGACAAATGTGTGCAAGGGATCATTATCAAAGGCTGTTTCATTCCCTTCTGTACCCTTCCTCTACCCCTGAACAAACCTCCTGAGAATCCAGCCTCACAAAAGGAAGCAGTCACTTCAGAAATAAGGAAGATTCTAAATCATCTAAGAGGTCCCACCAAACCAGAGAGGAACCAAAATTTACTCATGGTTCTTTTTAGTGCCAAAGAAAAATGGTGACCTAAAGCTAATTCTGGAACTAAGGCACCTGAACAAGTCCATGAAGCAAACCAAATTCCAGATGGTGACAGTTCAGTTTATTCCTCTTCTACTGAGAAAGAATGACTGGATGTGCTCGCTAGATCTTCAGGATGTGTACCACCATATAAAACTGGACAGATGCTTCAAGAAGTATCTTTGCTTCTGGCTGGAAGCCATTCATTTCCATTTCAGAGCTCTGTCCTTTGCTGTCACCAAAGCCCCCCCCCCCCCACGGGTATTTACCAAATGCATGGCAGTAGTGGTAGCATGGCTATGACTGCAGGGATTCTAAGTATTCCCATATTTCAATGACTGGCTCATCACCCCGTGACAAGAATCTACTCATTAAAGATTGAGACTCCTTGTTCCAACTGTATACAGACTTGGGAATCTCCGCAAAGCTAACAACATCCAAGCTACAACAATATTTGGGTCTTGTGAGGTCAGCAGATATGTGTGCAGTCCCACGACTGCAGATCTATACATGTAATCAATTTCAAGGAGGCCCATCCCTCCTTCAGAACGGGGAATATATAATTTCGGTATGCACTGATTTTTGTAAATCATTTGGTGGGCATGAAGCATCCTTCTTGTTTTCCTGTCTAATATATCCAACACATTATGGGGCCAGCCAGTCACTCCAAAACTGTAAGTTAGGACAGGAAGAGCAAATTGGTTTATAGCTTGAATTTTGTTCCTAGCCGTCAATGCTGTTTTCAGGATTAAGTCTTCTAAAGTATTCCTTACTAAGTTTTATTCACAATTGTTCATGTTTATTGTTTTATTGTTGATTCTTTATCAGTTCCCAAATATTTATATACTCCATCCTGCTCAAGTTCTTTTATATCACATTCTTGTCCCAAACGGATGTTTTCTTGGTGCTGCAGTTTTCCTGCTATAAAGGTTGCTTTTGCACATTTATCAAGGCCAAACGCCATTCTTATATTATCTGAAAAAGTTTTGACAACTTGCAGTTGTACTTTCAGTTACTCATCTGATGAGCTGTACAGTTTTAAATCATTGACAAAGAGAAGATGGGAAATCGTTACACTTTGTTGTTTTCTAGCAGCCAAATTATAGCCATGGCCTAAACTGTTAAGTAGACAGCTTAATGGGTTAAGGGCAAGACAGAATAGCAGCGGTGACAAAGAGTCACCCTGGAATATCCCCCTTTGAATTTTTTATTCCTGGATAATAATTTGTCCCTTATCATGGCTTAATAACAAAGTGGTCTGGCAATGTTTCACGATCAGTGTAGTGTATATTTTACACATTTCTAAGCAACCTTTTAACCATGAATGTGGGATACTATCAAATGCTTTTTTTGTAGTCAGTCCATGCCTTACTTAAATTCTTCCTCTTTTTACAGTTCTCCAAATGATCCTTTGTTCCATATGACTTTCTTTTATTGTCCCTTTGTTCTATTGCCATAAGTGAGCTTTTTTCTAAAGGACTATAAACTCTGTTGGCATCAATTCCAGTGTATAGTTTATATGTTGTCGGAAGACAAGTTATTGGTCTATAATTTTTAGGGTAGCTTGCAGGTTCACTCTTAAGTAGAAGCATTGTTTTTCTTGTTGTTAGCCAGGTTGGTCTGTTTGGCATGCACATATAAATAGTTCTTACTCATGGCTAAATCTTCATGCAGAGATGTTAATAATTTTAACTAGAAGTTAGTTACTGCATCAGGGTCTGGGATTTTCCAATTAGAGGCTTTTCTTAACTTTATTTCAATCTCTCTGGCTGTTCCTTCATCTCATTTCATATCCTGTACCTTTAAACGTCTTATTCTGACTTTTACTTCTGCTATACATTTACCATCTTTGTTATATTCCACAGGATCTTCAAAAATACTTCTCCAAAATATATCTATTTCTTCTTTTTTTGGTGATCTTTCAATTCCTTTTACCTTGTTTCTCAGTTCTCTGTAAAACATTTTTTTGATCATCAATAAATTGCTTATTTTGTACTTTTCCTTTATATTTATTTGCGTATCTTCTAAGTTTTTTCACCTGTGCTGAGATTTTTAGTTTATTTGCGATAGTGCATGATAGATCCTGATCTGTTCTAATACTGCACATTCCTTCTATCATGTCTGTCTTTCTAAGTATTTTTGTTAATCTGTTCCCTCTTCTATACTCTTCTAACAGTTACACTTCTTAACTGCTTTATAGCTTTCTCGATACTTCCATGACGGTATTCAATTCCTCCCCTTCCTTTCCCTCACTACCCTGTGTTCTTGTGGTAGAACTTCATCAGTTATTAATTTAGCTGCACAGTAACAAATCCTGTTTACTTATGTTATATCATATGAATCTCTATGGACAGTCTTAATTACTGTGTTCATTTGTTTTGTCATATTTCTGACTTTTTGGGATTTATTGACCTTCTGCAATCTATTTCTTTAATTGATCTTATTATATCTATCTGTCTCTATTAAATCAAGCAACTCTTTTCTTAGCTCATTTTCTCCTAAACTGAGGGCCCATTACTCATTTTCCATTTTCTGCAGTCATTCGGTAGAAAGTTCTGTAGCATCTTCTTGTGGCACATTCTCTTTAATTTCATCTTGTGCCATCCATTGCTCTGTCATATGGAAACTCACTCGCCTATCAGTCCTCAACATTGACTGTGTCAATTTCCACAGTTTCCTGTTCCTTCCCTTGCTGTCCAGCTTCAAGTGAACATTTATACCGGTTTCCTCTGGAAGGCTGCAAAATATCTTCATATGGTACCTAAGCAATTGCTTCCCATTCCACTAGTTTCCCCTTAATTTGGATATCCATTACTCTATCCTGTTGGGGTGCTTTCTGAATTAGATTTTCCTACACTGAATCCTTCACTTTGCAGGTACTCCATAACCTCAAGATGTCCTTCAAGGATGCATCTGCAGTCCTAACATATGGGTTGTCCTGCCTCAGGCAGCCCTTCGGTCGGCCGGATTCCAAAGTCTGGGTCTGGCCTCGGCTGATGTCACACTTCACCCGACGTCATAGCTGCTGTTTATTGGGTATAAAGGCATCAGCCAACGCCATTTTCCTCAGTCTTTCTTGCCGTGGTGCGAAGCAGAAGCTGTTAGTGCCGGTCGGTCAGATCCAGAGATTTCTACTACCGAAGACTTCTAAAAAGCTAAGTACCCCGTTGGGGACTCTTTCTTGCCTCAGCCGATGTCAGAAAAAGTAAATAATTGTTTAACTTGTGGGAAACAAATACCTCATAAGGATTTCCACTCTTACTGCCTTCCTTGCTTAGGCCCAGACCACGACGTATCAGCTTGTCTAGCCTGTGCTTCCTTCAACCGGTGAACGCTTAGATGTCGGTCGGAGTTTGCAGAGAAGTTTTTTGGTCCTGCTTTTGCTTACAAAATGCCGTCGGGGACTCCGACTACACAAATAGCTAAAAAGCGCAAGGAAAAGGACCGACACTCGCGGTCCGCAGTTTCGGCTGAAACCGCGGTTAGGCCAACCGCGAGTGTCTCGGTTTCGGCTGAAATCGAGTCCTCGGTTCTTCCTTCGGACGAAAGCATGCCTCCTATAGCCGAGGCCTCACAGACAATGGTTGAATCTGCTACTGATATTACTGCTACAGAAGCAGGCTCCCAGGATTTGTCGGATACTATTCCTTTAGACATATCTACCCCTGCACGTGGGGCTGCTAGACCCCCTGCTTCTATGCCCATCAAGGCTTTTGCCAGGGCTAAAGCAGCTAAATCTTCTAAGGCCTTACCTGCTAAAACTACCCCACATAGGCCTACCTCTAGTTCACAAATTCTCAGCCTGGCTGAGGATCACATTTCTTTGATCAGGGGATCACAACCTCACCCAGACAGGGCCTCTCAGCCCCCTTCAGATAAGAGGCCTAGGACTGAACCCCCGGAACCTGTCTCTACAGACTATTCCTCGGAGGACTCAGACATTACTGACCCTCAGGAAGGCCCATATTCTCCTTATGAGGATTCTGATGCAGAAGACTCCATTCCTTCTGCTTCTCCTCCTGAGGAATTTTCTTTTGGGGAAACCTTACATGCTATGAGGGAGCATTTCCAATGGCAGGGCCAGGATTTTTCAGATTCAAGAAAAAGGCTAAGGACCTTCTTACACTTACCACAGCATAGGCCTTTAGCCATTCCTCCAATACTAACAGTAGTTGATGATGCATTTAATGATGCCTGTACTGCTCCTGATTCCCTTCCTCCGGCCCCTGCCAAGCCTGACAGATATTACAGGGTCCCGGACACACACTACCATTTGTATAAGGCTCCTGTTGCAGATCTAGAAAACATTTCACAGGGCCCGAAAGGTGTGGCAGCTGCTTCTGCCAAAAACCCTCTTCCCTCTGATAGGGAATCTAGAGCATTAGAGAGATGGGGTAAAAAGGTTTATACTTCTGCTGCTCTTTCGGCTAGGGCCTTAAACTGTCAATTTCACATGATTCAATATCAGGAATTTTTGTTAGACCAGATAAATAAAAAACTTTCCTCTCCTGAACCTATAGACCGCAAGTCTCTTCAGGATTTGGTACATAACTCTCAGCAGGTCAGTAACCATTTCTTAAAATGTGGCTATGATGCACTGGAGGCTTCCTTTAGGTCAGCTATGACTGGAACAGTGATTCGAAGACATGCATGGTTAAAAGAACAGTCCTTACCAGATCATGTTAAATCAAAACTCCTAGATGCTCCCATGGAGAAACAAAGTTTGTTTGGCTCCCCTGCACAGGAGGTTCTGAAGAAGGTGGAAGAAAAAGCAAAATCTGTCCAAACAGTCAAGGATTTCTTACAGGTCCAACCTCCGAGGTTTAGCAGAAATTGGCCTTCGAAGAATTGGTCCTTTCCAGACAACTCCAGAGCACAGAGAGGCAGAAATAGATGCCCAAGAGGCAGAAATCAAGCTAGGGGTGCCTACAGGGGACGTCAGTGGCAACCTACCAACCAGAGAAGTACCGCCACAGATTCAACTACAACCACTTCCACTGGACAAACACAATGACTTGGCTCTGATACCGCCTACCAGGGAACAACTGGAAGCTCCCTTGGGCGGAAAGCTAGCCTTATTTTTAGACAACTGGCATTACATTACAGGAGACAAATGGACTTTGCAAACAATAGACAAGGGCTACAGGTTTCACTTCCACACTCTACCAAAAGAGGGAATGCCAAACCTACCACCAAGCTAACAAACAGATGCTCTAAAACAAATCAACAACTTACTAGAGATAAGAGCTATAGAAAAGGTGCCACCGATGGAACAAGGCCAAGGTTTTTACTCCAGGCTTTTCCTGGTACCAAGAAAAGAAAATCAATGGAGACCTATTCTCGACTTGTCCGCACTGAACACATACCTCATTGTTCCAAAATTCAAAATGCTGACCCTCCAGCAGCTTCTTCCCATGCTGGGCAAGGAGTCTTGGCTGGTGACTCTAGATCTCAAGGAGGCATACCTGCACGTCCCTATACGACCAGATTGCAGAAGATACCTCAGATTTCTTGCAGGATCAGAGCATTATCAATTCTCAGCATTGCCCTTTGGCTTATCTACTGCGCCCAGAGTATTCACGAAATGCCTGGCATCAGTAATTGCTCATTGCAGGCTCCAGGGAATTCAAATTTACCCATACCTGGACGACTGCCTATTACAAGCGGACAACAAGGCACAATTGACAAAAGATTTGAAAAATGTCATACAACTGTTGCAAGCCTTGGGATACACAGTCAACATGCAGAAGTCAAGACTAGTACCTTCCCAAAGGATAACATTCTTGGGGGCAGATCTGGACACATCAACTCAGATGGCCTTTCTCACAGAAGAAAAACAAAAGCAACTACCAGGCTATTTCATGTCATTAACAAAACAAACTCAGCTTACTGCAAGGAAAGTCCAGCAAGCCCTGGGTTACATGGCATCCTGCATAATATTGATTCCGAATGCCAGGCTACATATGAGAAAGTTACAATGGTACCTAAGGAATGTATGGTCTCAACGCCAGCACAGCCTAGAAAACCAGATTCCAATAATTCCATGCCTGAAGCAAGAATTCCTGTGGTGGGCTCAGGCCTGCCAGTTGAACAGAGGCTTGCCTTTCCACAAACCACATCCAGGCCAGACCATCACCACGAACGCCTCAGACCTAGGATGGGGGGCTCACATGGTGGACAAGTGTATACAAGGCCTATGGACCCAAGACCAGCTGAATCTACACATAAATCTAAAGGAGATGCTGGCAGTGAAATATGTGATCCAGGCATTCAGACCACTCCTTCAACAGGGTCATCTGCTGATAAGGACGGACAACACCACAGTCATGTGGTACATCAACAAACAAGGAGGTACACATTCATATCCTCTATGCCGGATGGCAATGGACCTGTGGAATGTGGCCCTGAACCTCAACATTCAACTTCAGGCCAGATTTGTACCAGGAAAAGAAAATTCTCTAGCAGACACCTTAAGCAGAACTACCACGGATGCTCACGAATGGATGCTGCATCCAGATATTTTCAAAGCCATAACAGAGAAATGGGGACTACCACAGATAGACCTGTTTGCCTCCCCACACAACCACTAATTGAAAAAATTCTGCACAAGAACATACCACCCACTTGCTTGGAGGGTGGACTCACTTTCCTTCAGCTGGAAAAACCTGACAGCATATGCATTTCCACCTCTTCCCTTGATGTACAAAGTTCTACTGAAGATCAAAGAGGATCAACCAAGGGTAATTCTGATAGCTCCAGACTGGCCGAGGCAACATTGGTACCCGCTACTGAGAAGCATGTCTCGGACACACGCACGGCATCTACCTCTAAGTCCCTTACTACTAACACAGGGCAACTACAGGATCCTACATCCAAACTTGAAAACACTGCAGCTAGCTGCTTGGAATATTGCATAAACCAAAATAACCCTGATCTATCTCAGAGGGTTAAGGACATTATCCTGGAGGCACGCAGACCCTCCACAAGGAAGACTTATTCAGCCAAGTGGAAAAGATACCTCATTTGGAGTGCAGCAAAGGGAGAAAATGTCTCTGTGGCAAACATAGCACTCATCCTGGAATACTTAGCAGAGCTGTTCCATAATGGCCTGTCTTACTCCTCCATTAACATTCATGCATCAGCAATTTCAGCAGAATACAACTTGAATCCTCCTGTTTTCTCTCATCCCCTACTCAGGCAGTTCTTGAGAGGAATCAAAAATGTAAAGCCTCCAAGGAAACCACCGTTACCTACTTGGGATCTCAACTTTGTGCTGGAAAAGTTAACTCCCCTTTTGAACCAGCAGCAACAGCAGAATTACAATTCCTGTCTTGGAAAACTGCTTTCCTACTAGCAATCACTTCAGCAAGAAGGGTATCTGAGCTACAGGCATTAATGGCAGTACAACCCTTCCTTATCTTCCATCAGGACAGAGTCTCTCTGAGAACCAACCCTACCTTTCTGCCAAAAGTGGTCTCCAGAGTATCATTGAACCAAGCGATTAATTTACCTACATTCTTCCCCAACCCACAGAACAGGGAAAGACTGCTACATACCTTGGATGTGCACAGACAATTACGCTACTATCTGGACAGAACTAAGACCAGCAGAAAAACTGACCAGCTTTTGGTAGCATATGCAACAGGAATGCAAGGAAAAGCAATTTCAAAACAGACAATCTCGAAATGGATAGGAAATTGCATTCGTTTTTGTTACTCTTTTCATGGAAAGACATCTCCTGATAATATCAGACCTCACTCCACAAGAGCTACAGCCACCACTACAGCTTTCCAACGAGGAGTGGCTACCAAAGACATTTTAGAAGCTGCTACCTGGAGCTCCGTGCATACATTTGCCAAGCATTACAACCTTCCTTTATACTCTAGATCCCGAGCAGGTTTTGCAACTGCTGTTTTGCAAGGGATCCTAACTACACCATCTTTATCTTAGTACCTCCTCCCCCAGTTTGGCTATGGTATTCTACCCATATGTTAGGACTGCAGATGCATCCTTGAAGGACATAGTACAGTTTTGTACCTACCATAAATGTAGATGTCCGAGAGGTATGCATCTGCAGTCAGGATTACCCACCCTCCTTCCCCTCTGTGGTACTCCTAGGGTATTTACCCATCTTTTAGCTAGCTGGGGGAATCTGTTATGGTGTATTTGTTTGTATATATGTATATATATATATATATATATCTATATTTGTTTATATTGTTTGCTCTCCACTGTTTGGAATTATTGCATTTATCCAAATTTAGCCTTACTAGAGGGCACGTGACATCTGGGGCAAGAAACACTGAGGAAAATGGCGTCGGCTGATGCCTTTATACCCAATAAACAGCAGCTATGACGTCGGGTGAAGTGCGACATCAGCCGAGGCCAGACCCAGACTTTGGAATCCGGCCGACTGAAGGGCTGCCTGAGGCAGGACAACCCATATGTTAGGACTGCAGATGCATACCTCTCGGACATCTACATTTATGGTAGGTACAAAACTGTACTTTTCTATTTCTTTAACTTCTCCATTACTAATCTCCTTTTCTACTGTCCCTCTTTGTCTTCCTATTTTTTGTACTGTAAAGTTTTCCATGTCTGGATTCCTTTGCCCGCATTTCTCTTCAAATATCTTTGGTGTTGCTCTTTTTGTATTGATTAGTTTTGCTTTCTCCTTTGCATAGATATTACACCATATTAAATCTTTTTCTTTCCAATGTCCATATTTCTTCAGATGTCTCCTGATTTTCGTTTCTCCTTACTTTGGAGACTTGTTCTATCATGCTGTGATGTAACCTGCATTAGTCCATCTACACCAAATCCTTCACTTCGCAGGGATTCCATAACTTCATCTTCTATTTTTCTTTAACTTCCACTTCATTAATCTTCTTTTCGATGTTCCCTTTTTGTGTATACAGTGTCTAGAAATGTCAAGCAACTACATGTAGGTGAGCATGAGAAAACAGCGAAACAGGTAGCAGAAGGAGACACGTAGTGGCAAAGTCTTTTCTTTCTTTCTTTCTTTCTTTCTTTCTTTCTTACTTCTTTCCTTCTCTCCTTATTTTCTCCAGACTATGACTACAAATTAAACTGCTTAGTCACCAAGTCGGGTTCCTTTTCTCTTAAACCAATGCATACATTGCTGACTCTTGTTAACCAACAGTATGAATGTCTCCAATATTCCTCATTGCTTCCTCAATGAGGTTCTGGGATAAAACGACACAACTAGATAGAGATATGCTGCATATAAAATTGTGGTGTGTTTTTCATCTCATCGAACCTGCATGTTAATGTCAGGCAAAATGCTTTGATGACACAGTACACACAACCCCTTTATAAAATAACTGCATAAAAGTATACATAGGAAACAGCACAGCTAATTTTTACCTTCCTTTCCTATCTGACTCCCAGTATCTTCAGTGATAAACGTTTTTAAAAGAATCTGTAGTATATGACTCCCCCTCCCCCATGTTCTTAAATACATAGACAGGAGCATGGACACATCTAATCTTTCCTAAGCAAAGCAGAATTGCTGAGTGGTTTTCCTTATGTTTAAATACTTTTAGTGTAAAATTTCTCCAGCTATAATTTTTCTAGGGCTCAGCATTTTAATAGCCCTTTGTAGTGTCGAGCATGATCTTGTAATTTGAAAGACTTGGATTGTTTTAGTAAAACTAGTTTATAACAAAGATTAGAAACATAAATTAGATTGGACTGAGTGATATAATGGCTATAGATATGTGTTATTTAATATTTCTTGATCAGATTGATGAACTGGTCTGTGGATCATTCCCAACAATATGCTGAACTTAAGGCAAATGCAAAGGTTTGACATATACAGATAAATATGCATGTCGTAATCAAGTTATAGGTTACTCTTTTGATATATATATACATATATATATATATATATATATATGTATGTATATATATATATATATATATATATATATATATATATATATGTATGTATATATATATATATATATATATATATATATGTATATATATATATATATATATATATATATAGATATGGAATCACTACATAATCTCAAACTTTTCAAATACCGAATTTCAAAAGCCCGAGACTATGTATCCAAAACCCAGAATACCGAAAGACCAGAAGCACAAAATTCAAAATCCCAGTGTTCGGAGATAGTGAATGAGCGCTTCTGGTGTTGTGGTTCAGGTAAGTATGTGTGTGTAACTGTGTCTGTGAGGGGCTTTAGTGTGTGTCCGTGTGTGTTGTGTGTGTGTGTGTGTGTGTGTGTGAGGGACTGTAACATGTGTGTGTGTGTGTGTGTGTGTGTGTGTGAGTTTGCCTTTTGTGTCTGTTTGTGCGATCTCAGAGTTAGAATATTATAGTAGGGGGTGTGGGGGGTGCAGAGGGGCTTGTCCCCCTGCTTATCTGTAATGTAGGATAATATGTTTGATTGTGGGGGGAAGCTGTGTGTATGTGTATGTGTGTGCTGCATGTGTGTTATACATTTGGGATTTTGAATTTCGCGCTTGTGTATTTTCGGTAATTAGGGGTTTCGGCTATATAGTCTTGAGCTTTTGAAATATAGTATTTCAAAAGTTCGAGATTATGTAGTGATTCCATATATATATACATGTATAGATATGTAGCTGCATACAGATAGATGA
>NC_056744.1:1560623455-1560709786 GCF_019279795.1 Protopterus annectens
CTCGTGGAGATTTGATTTACACACACACACACACACACACACACACACACACACACACACACACACACACACACACACACACACACACCTGGTAAAGGCTGGCACAGGTTTATTAGCTATGCCCCCTTCTGCCCAGACTATAAGGTAGTTAACACTGCCACCAGACACTCCTGCTAGCTACCTTAAGGCCCTTACAAGGGTACCCAATATACTGAGCGAAATTGATATTAATACAAATGGTAGTTCGACCAAGAGCAAGGCTAATTTGTACTCTTCACTTATCAGACCAATGATCGAGTACAATGCCCCATTCGGGATGTATCTCACCGACATCTGCAGCAATTGGAGAGACCCCAAAAGTTCCTCACCAAAAGGATAAAGGGACTCCAAAATCTGTCATATGCTGCCAGATTGAAGAAACTCCAGCTCTATTCAGTCGCATACCGTCTGCTCAGAGGTGACATGTGCCTGACATACAAGGCCATGTCCAACCCGGAATTAATGGACATGCTCCACCTCAAAAAATCCAAATCCACCAAAACCACTAGAGCAAGCGACTTAAACCTTAGCATGGATATAAATAGGACGTGCTGGAGGGATAGATTTATCACTCAGAGACTCCCTATGCTGTGGAATAAAATCCCGGTCCATGTGAGGCAGAGCACCTCGCTGGCTCTGTTCAAGAGAAATCTTGACCTGTGGATGGGAGATCGTAGGTTTACCCTGGGAATCATCTCTGTGTCACTGCTGGACAGAGGCACAACAAACTAATGGGTACAGTATTTTTTCATATAAGGGGTGGCGTAAGCCCCAAAACTTTGGGCTAGGCTTATAAATGCCTTAGGGCAGATAGCCTAGTATAAACCCATGAACCTATGAACCTATGAAACCTATGAACCTATTAGGAGTGGCCCACACAGTATCACTAAATAAATATGCAAATACTCTCAAAACTTAAATATCTCTACAAAGATCAGCCACAATGAAAGCTTTAAATATATCTAATAATAAATAATAAAAGAACAAGACAATACAAAATATCTGTTCACAGTGACATCAGAGCTCAGAATCACTAGAAATATTTAAAATAAAATTGAAGGACAGGCTCAGACGAATAAAGAAAAACAATATCTAAATTAATCTTCACTATATGCCTGAACAAATCTAAGAGAATTATACTATTCCCTAATAACCTTATAGAGCAAGGCAGATGATGTGGCGAATAGTCCTTCTTGTTGTTAGCATCAAGACAGAATACAGAATGCTCTGTCTCCCTAAGAGACTTCTCAAAATAATAGCTAACATAGTACTTTTGGTATAGCTTGCAGAATGACATTACTTCTGGTCATCTGACTTCCAAGTTCTCATGCAAACCCCCATTGCTGGAAGCTGGCAGGATTTATCACCTACCTGTAAAAATACACACACAAGGACTTTTGCTCAGATCAGTGACAGGTGCTGGAAGTCTTAAAACAATTGCATACCTCCACACTTCCAGAGTAGTAATTAGTTCACCCCAAAGACAATGCAGAAAGCTTCCTGGTACAGACTTTGTGTCTCTGGCTGCATTGAAACCTGTGAGATAGCATCTTTATGACCTATCCTGTAAAGTGATCTAATTTCAGATATATTTTAAAGTTTACTGGACTAAGGTTAACCTCCTATCTGTCAGTTTCCTCTGTCAAAACATATGCATTCAAACACAGTACTGCATGTACATTTCTGTTCTCTCCAGTAGGGCACACTGTGGATACATTTCAAGCACTTTACAAATACCTTTTCAACACAAACATCTGTACAAATAAGTTTGATATATACATGACATACAGTTCTAATACATTTGTAACACAAGCATCTTGTATAAATCAGTCTGATAGTCACAAATGACATATAATTATTTCCAAAATTCCAGCTACATGTGCAGCACCCTTCATCATATGTGGTAACAAAGGTAACGTACTGATCATGCCATAAACCAAGGTGAATTTTTTGTTAGTTGTCTTCAGTGACATCTGTCTGTAGCGGATCAGTGAATGTAATTTTGTTGAACTCACTTAGCCTCTTAGATGTTCTGAATAAGAAAATTGCTATTTTCCGGGAAGTTTAAAGTAAGATTTTTAGATCACAGACAGTTCCTTAGATAATACATGTTGCTTTGAAGTTACTTTTGCACATTCCTTGTCTTACTTCCTGCTCTAAGCAGATGTATGTTATCTGTATGCAAGATAGACTGTAGTAATGTGGGCAAGTCATTTTGAATGTAGTTGATAAACATTGAAAACAATAATGATCCCAGTACAGACCCATGTGGAACCCGTGCTTTAAATGAGCTAAAGTCAGAGCAGTTACACCTAGAGATAACTCTGAAGGCCCTTTCAGACAAGAAGTTGGAGACTCGTTATGTACACCATTTCCAAAACAGGTGTCAGCTAGTTTATTGAAAAGGAGATGATGGGTCACTGCCTCAAAGTGCCTTCAGGCAATTGAACTGGACACTGGTTATATATACCTTTCTCCTTTTTTGAATAATTTTGATCAATGGCTGTATATATGTCACTGAAAGTACTAAATTATTTTGGAAGCATTGCATGATATAGCATATTTTAAATGTTTCAGCATCTGCTGAGTTAGAAGGATTCTTTAGGCCTATATTCTGCTGAGTTAGAAGGATGCTTTAGGCCTGTATTCTGCTGAGTAAGAAGGATTAGGGACTTTTTGTGAAGGAAGTTGTATGCAAATGGTTAAAACTGTGAAGAACTTTTACTGTGATAAGTCATAGGCTGAATATATATGATTGAGTGGTTTTGAGATATAGGAGCTATCAACTCTGGAGATGTTTGGATATACTGTGCTGTTGTTACTGGCACATGTGATATGAATCCTCTGTGGACAGTTCTGAACAGGTGTAGTTACAAGTTTATATGCAGGTGGGAAAAAGGTGAGAGGATAAGGACTAGGAGTCTACATAGTGGGCGATGTGGGTGGTTCTGTAATTAGTTTGATTTTTTTAGTATTAGTTTGAAACAGTGGTAAGGTTTTGTAAATATTCCCTATATTGTTTGCCAAACATTTACTGGTCCTCCAAAATAGCTTTGAATGATTGAGTGTAGCTGTTTTCTGTCTTCATATATATTCCACTTTTGTTGTGTTTATTGCAATTCTGCAATCCCTTCTTAAATGTAGGAAGATTTGGAGATTGTACTCATAGGTTTACCTTTACTTATCTTCCATGCTTCATCTCACCTTTTTGTTTTATGTCTGAGGCCTGACATAATTTAAGGTCTCTCCCTCTTAGCCTTTATAGCCTTAGTGGGAATAGCATATCCTTCATAGCAGATAGTAAATTATATAAACAGGATAAGACAGCGAAAAAAAAATGTTATTTAACATGGGGATCCAGCCAGTCAAATCTAACTCAAGTAGGAATGCTTTTCCATTGTATGTGTTACAGTTCTTATGGCACCATTTTTTAATATCTTTAAATAATAGGCAATGGTCTACTTATCTATTAGGTAATATCTGCATGCAGTTATATTTGTTCAGGATATTTATGACTACTAAATAAGAAAGTGAAGTTCATCAAGAGTGGGATTGATCTGGTGTTGTAAGTTGAGAGAACTATTTTCAGTCGTGTGTTTTGTGCATCTGGCCAATTAGCGTTTAGATCACACTAAGCTGTTAGTTTCTCTTCTGAGCAATGCATTTGGATACCAATGCGAGGGCTACTGCTAGTGTAACTGAGGGAAAGGGAGACTTAAAACTACCTCATGATACTTGTTTGACTGTCTCCTTTGTAGTCATTGCACTAGCAGTTTGGTACAAATTTATTTAGCTTTTTATACTAAGGGTTACTTTTATACTTAGTTCATTTCTTGTGATTAGTAATACACATGTCACAAATGAGAAGCAGATTGTGTCTTTCAGTCAATAAAAATTGAATTATTTTGCAAGGACCATTTTTCCTGTATATCTTTCGTTATTTGTACTACTCATGCTAATTAATGGAAATCCCAGTTCCTTAAATATATGTATGGTTGATGAGCACTGGTTGGAAGAATTTTAATTTCTAGACCAGTATTTTGTTTAATGTCTCCTGATCTTTATAACAAAGCTTCATAATGTCAAATTAGGTATTATTCTTGTTTCTATTTGTTTTTCTTAAGACCAGCCATCATGAAATATAACAGACTGCATGCAACTGTGCTCCATTAACTCATTCATCTAACCATATTGTACATATCATTATATTACCTTTTCATATAAAGATGTACAGTACTGATTTTCTCTAAATGCTTAGGTTTTTACATACCTGGATGGGAATGGACCCAATTTCTAAGTCAAGGTGTAATTAAAGTTCATGAAATCAGTTTTGCTTCCATCTTTGACATTTGGTATGAGTGCTTTTCTCAGCACTAGCAATGTATCCAGAGTTCCTCTATTTAAGTTCATAAGGCGTTACTTTTATCAGTTGCATATTTAGATCTGTTTGAAGGTTATTTTTTATTAGCACAGTTGCTCCTATTACAACTGGAATTATTTATGTATCCTCATTCCACATTACTCTGCTTTTTGCTTGCAGGTCTTGACATTTTACAAATTTATATCTTTCAGTTCATAACGCACCACACTCACTGGGTAAAGTAATTTCAATAATCAAAGGTTCTTCTGCCTTTTCCTCTTGAATTACAATATCAGGTCTGTTTGAACTACAATATCCAAACTATTTGATTCTACTTCTTAGCTGCTGGTATGGTGTGATCTCACATATTCATTACTTCATCATTTTCAACAATCCTCTGCAGTTCATGTTTTTCAATGTCTCTCTGCTGCCTCTGTGTTGTAATGTTTAAAAAGTGTCCAGTGTAACAACCTTACCACACTGTTATGTCTTTCAGTACACAGACCTTTAACTGTGAGTGCATCGCATCCTGCAACAAGGTCTTTATCTCCTACCATTTCTGTGGATTTTATCAATCATCTAATACATAATCCACTGTCTTGGGCTGCCAATATTAGCCTTCTATCTTTTGGTTTAAATTCACCGTGTCTAACCTATTTCCATAACATCTCTTGGTCAACAGATCCAGCAGGTCTCTATATTTCTTGCTATAATTGTAATCTTTTCTGTTTATCTTTTCTTTTTTCCCGATCTCGTTCTTTATATTCTTTCTTTTTTGCATATTCTGTTGCTACCTGTTTTTATACATGTTTGGATGGATTTACATGCCTGATTGTTTTCCTAAAGGCTTCTTTCATCCTAAGCAAAGAGGTCATCTTAGACTTATTTTGTTTATGTTTTAGAACTTTCAAAATGTTTAGATCCGGTGATGTCAGTAATACGTATGCAATGCAATCCCACAGTCACCAACCTATATGATTCCAAGTCTCCCAGTGACTCTTTCAATCTAGATACAACATTACAATAGGTATATGCTTTTTAAATGAAGGGCGCAGTCCCAGCAACTTTAGTGTTTCTACCAGAACTTGAGTGTGTGTATATATATATATATATATATATATATACACACACACACACACACACACACACACACACCACACTTGAAAAGGAAACTTCAACCCTGAGTTCCAACTTCTGAAAACTATACCCTTAACTACCAAATAAGGCACTATGTGAAGCCTGATTCTTTCCATGGCGTATGTATGGTGTCTTCCTGCAGATATAACAAGACAAATGTTAATTGTTTCAAGTGTGGGAGTCTTTAGTCCCTAGCTTGAAATAACTTGCAATGAAATGACCTACCATCTTTAGCCACCATGTAAACCCCAATGCTAACTTTAGCCCTTGTGCTATTACTCCAGAAGTAGGTGTAATATCCAATACCAAGCACAAATACAACCATTTTTGGAAACAGTGTCATCCACAAAACAAGAAGGCATTGCTCCAAAAGAAGGCACAACTGCTTCCAATAACCACAAAGTAAAAAACATGGGTTCACTTTGTCTCAATTCCCAAATCCAAGAATCATGACAACGGAATCTAAAATCTCCAAGAATTTAATCAATAAAAAGTGCAATACATTGAGTGCTTTCACCAACACCATATGACTTCCTCATAATGTAAAAATGAATTAAAAAGAGCCTTAGTATTTAAAGCAATATCAATAAAACAATTAGTAAATGATCTCTCTATTTAATGAACAGTTATTGTAATTGAGCAGTCATCACTTATGTATAAACAAAGCTAGGATCTAACCAGATGCTATATAAACAATAAAAATAAATCACAGTAATAGCTGTTAGGTAAATCTAAATTTTGCAAACAATAAATAGCATTGTGTTTTATTTAAAAAAACCTAAAATCTATAAATCTCAACTAGGCCACCCTCATTTTACATAATTGATAGATTGAAATATTCTAATTTAAACCTGGTGGGGGTACATGTAACCTAATCTGCCATACTAACTCTCTGTATTCAGTTCTTGTTTCCCAATGCCATCTCCTAATATCCTTAGGAATTTTTTCCAGTATACAAAAGTATATGTTTGGGACTGTTTGTATAGGGCTGTGATGACCCCACTTAAACCCGGGGCAGTAACTAAGGAGCCTCATTCCTCACCATTGTATCAAGTAAGGGAGCGTCACTGAAAGCAGGGATAGAAATGCACAATTTCCCCTAAGAGTACACCAGTAACAGGCTCCAAACCTGGGACTGGACTATATGCTTCACTCCATGTCCCCAAATGAGTATTCACACTAACCACTGCAGAGTACTGTGTCCCAGTTCCACATATTTAACAGACTTTCAACTGTGTAATTCCTTAAACCTCTTGTATTAGAGGTGACATGGGATATATCCAAATTACCCTTTAAGGACATTGGGAGTCTCAGTTAAATGACAATTCTGAATGTCCATTACTTTTTTCTTTTAAGTCTAGCTATGGACAATTTCAGGCCAATAATGCCAAACCCTACTAGCTGTGTACATGCTTGTTTCTGTCTTCTTATGTTGTCATCAGCACAGCATAAATGGAATGTTTGGCTAACATTTGAAAACACAGGGTTCTCATACCCAGTTGATATCCATAAACATTAGGATGTCTGCAAAATATTCCAACTAATAACCTAAAACAATGAGTAAAAATGTCACACAGAAAAAACAGTCAGTTATAAAACAAAAAGAAAAATCTAGCAAGGCTAGACTTTCTACTCTGTGATTCTCTACACCTCTTGTATTAGACGTGACATGGGATATATGCAAATTACCCTTTATGGACATCAGGTGTTTCAGCTAAATGGCAATTCTGAATGTCCATGACTTTTTTCTTTTAAGTCTAGCTATAGACAATTTCAGGCCAATAAAGCCAAACCCCAGTACATGTGTAGTGTACATCCATGTTTCTGCCTTTTTATGGAGTCATCAGCGCAGCATAAGTGGAATGTTTGCATATATCCCATGTCACCTCTAATACAAGAGGTTTAAGGAATCACACAGTGGAAAGTCTAGCCTTGCTAGATTTTTCTTATTGTTTGTTAACCAAATGTTTTTTCTGTGTGACCTTTTTACTCATTGTTTCAGTTCTACATATTTGACACATTCAGTCTTAAATATTTGATATTTACACATACAAACACTCCTGGGAAAGACTGACACAGGTTTACCTGCTGTGTCCTTTTTCCCAAATTACAAGGTAAAGATTGCCACCAGTCAAATACCACAAAACCCTTCAAAAGGAGTGTTCAATTATATTAGGTAAAATAAATACTGATATAAATGGTAGCATGTAATCAAAGCAGTAAGGCTTTTCAGGGTGGCCCTGATGTTATCACAATAAGTATAAACACTCTCAGATTATCAAAAGTACTTTCTAAAAAACCAGATACAATAAGAGGTAGTTAAATATTTAATGATAAATAAAATTATTTAAAATATGTAAACACTGAATAATTGATTCCAATAAACTACAGCGTTTCCCACACAGGAATTATGAAAATAACACTGTAGGATAGATTTCACACTGATTGTAGAAAAATGTTTAACTATCTAATTGTAGTTCCCTAACTATCTAAAGATTAACTGTACCTGTCTAATCTAACTAACTCAGCAAGGCAAGATGATACTCTTACTTCTGCAAGGCAAGATTAAGAATTTATGCCCACACTTCAGGCTGTTGTCTGGTCCTCAACGACTGGAATAATGACTCCTACTAATATTGCTGAACAGCTCTGGAAAACAAACTGAGTGATAACTACTAATCTGGAAAACAACAACTGACAACTGAACAACAACTACAATCACTGAACTTTAACTGAATCAGAACTTGCTTTTATAACAGATTTTTTTTTAAAGTCACAGAAAGCTGTTATGAGAATACTACTCTCTGATATCATACTTTAAAAAGGAAACAAAACAGCTGCTGTGGAGAATATATTCCTTTCATCTCTGGTACATGATGACACCACATCCAGGTCAGCTGGCTGGCATAACCTACATTCAGAATACTTTAAAAAAAAAAAAAAAAAAAAAGCATGTAGATTTGGTCAGCCAGAAGAACACTGTTTGATTCAAACATCATACATAAATCAAAGTAATAATAAAAAAATAAACTTATTTACAAAATTACAGCTAGTCATGCTGGCATATATAACACAGAGTAGTTTACAATTATTTACAAGTATTTACAAAACTTCAGCCAGTTATGCTAACACAGGTAACAATATCTGATATCCACACAAGGACATGAATGTTGTTTTGTTTCCTGATGTCTTAGACATGTTCATAAATTCTTTTGCAGAGATTTTTTTCTATTTTTAACCACATAAAAAGACTGACATGTATCACATACTGCTAAGTAGATAATCCCCTTAGTCTCACAATTTCCCTTCTTGGGAAGTATCCTGGAATTATAGAGATTTGTCAAGGTAATAAAGTCCTGTTCCATAATAAAATAGCAATAATTACATCTCCCACATCTTGTTGTACCTTTATGTAAATGTTGGTCAGTGAACCCCGTGAAATCGTTTTGTGGTTTTCTAATATTCTCGTAATACTTTTCTTTATACTTTGTGTGAAACTGGGTGTTTCACCTACCACTTTCAGCACTTCCTCATCTGTCTTTAAACTAGACCAGTTGTTCTTTATAATGTTCATAAGTATACCCACTTTGTTAAATTTAACTTTTATTGAGTTTGTAAAATTTTATGTAGTTGAAATGGCCTGTTGTTGCTCGTTGGGTTTACCTAATAGTGGAAAATATTTATCACACCTGTCTCTGATAACAAGTGTTTTAATATTGTTTAATAATTTGGGGGGATAGCATCTCTCCACAAACATGTCCCTCATCTTTGTTTATTTCTACTAAAAAGTCTTCTTCCTCTGAAACCATGTGTACACTCACAGGAACTGTCTTTTAACTAAATTCATTTTAACATACCAGGGTGATTACTCTTGTAATAGATGTAACAATTCAAATAAGTAGGTTTTCTATAAATCCTACAAACAAAATTTCTTCCTCCCATGTGTAAGCTTACATCCAAAAAAATGTGTGGAATTACCTGTATATTTTGTGAAGATCTTTAAAAAATCTGTATAGTTGGAAATGTGCAATCAAAATGTTTTTTTTTAATTCTATGCTACTTTTCCAAATAATAAAAGTGTCATTAAACACATTTAGTAAAGTATTCAACAGCAATGAAAAGGCGATACTGATACATATGATGTTCTTCATTCCACATTGCTGCAGTCCTAACCATTGGGTAGTCCGCTGTCCAGCGTGAATATACAAGAGATATGGCTGGGGCGTGGTCGCGGCGCGTAGAGCTGATGTCAGGACGTCAGGTACTGCACATGATGACCGTCATATCATCAGTCTTTCTTTTTTTGCGCATGGTCCGATGCAGAAGCGTGTTTTTTTGGTCGGGAGGTTGGCGTTGAAAAATTTTCAGACCGAAAATCAGTTGGACCAAAGTTATGGCTAGAACATTTTGTTTTTTTTTTTTTTTTTCTTTGCCTCAGTATTAAACGGATGTCAGAAAAGTGAATAACTGTATTCTTGGAGACAGAGATACCTCCCTCATTACCATACTACTGTGTATACTTTGTGTTGGGGCTGCCTGGCGCGCTGTTGTGTTGGATGCCTTTGTTGTGCTAGATTTAAACGCACTATTAGTTAAGAAGGTTAGATTGTGCCAGGTTAGTGTTTGAGATTATAAAATTATAAAACCCGCCGGATGCCCGCTGCTCGCCTAAGCAAAAAAGCAAGGGGAAAAAAGCAAGCAGCAAAGGTTGATGAACCCGGCAGTCCCAGACGGTTCCGTTTAGCCAGCAGTTTTGCCAGGAGTTTTTTGAGGAGTCTTTTTTTGAGACTTCTTATTCTGATTCTGATGTGGATGATTCCACTCTACAGCTCTCCTCCCTGAGATTTCATTTTTTCAGAGACTCTGCATTCCATGAGGGCACTAAAAATGGGAAGGCCAGATTTTTCTGATTCAGGGAAAAGGCTTAGGGAATTTTTTTTTTACAGCAGCATAGGCCCTTATTCCTCTGTGTGGTTGAATGGTGGAAGATGTTTTTTTTGAGGCTCCCTGAACCTCCCTTCTCTCCTGCCTGTGCCTGCTGATAGGTATAGGGTGCCTGAAGCTCATAAAGCATATTTTTTTTAAGTTAGAGCAGACAGAGAAGTGACGAAGCTCAGACCTAAAGGCAGGTAGGTGCCTCTGTTAAAAAAAAAAAATCCCCTGTTATGATAAAGAGGCAAGCAGATGGGATGGGAAAGGGGGAAATTCTTCCACTTTTTCCAACTTTTGCCATCAGTATTTGCTTGTCATGCTCAAATATCAAAAATATCAATTAATTCAAATCTAAGGTGGATGCTTTAAACAGACCCTATGACCTGCCTTTTCAGCTGCCAGTAGGTTCTCTCGTCTGGCAACGGGAGGAAGGAAGACTCTCTCTCTTTCAAAAAGGGGGATTTAATTACTCAAGACAGATGGGTGTGTTGGATATCATTCACACAGTTTACAGTTTTATTTCCATACATTGCCCCCCCTTTCAAAATGCCAGCCTCCTCCTCCACAAAGGGAAGGAGGCTCATCAAAGCAAATTTGTTACTCCAAATAATAGGGATTCAGCCAGTTCCTGTACCAGAAAGGGGCTGGCCTATTTATTCTCGCCTGTTCCTAGTACCAAAAAAGGGGAACACGGAGACCAATTTTATTTTTTATCAATCCTCATATCTATCTTATTCAGACTTAGTTCAAAATGTTGATTACAACAGCTTTTACCTCTGCTGGGCTGGATGGTAACTTTTGGATAGACTGGAAGCTTGGGCGCGAAGCTTAAGACTAAGTTGTAAGAAGGTTCTGCAGGAAGTATCTTTACTTTCGAGCTGGAAATTCTCTATCAGTTCTCTGCATTGCCCTTTATGGCTTATCATGCCCAGAGTATTCACAAGGGTCTCTCAAAGTGGAAGCTACTTTCAGGGCTCTTACTTGGCAGTCTCAGCAGTTGTTTGTTTTTTTTGCTTTGACTTCAAAGGAGCCTGTGTCAAAAAAAAAACTTTATTTCTAGATGGATTGGGTGTTTGCATTACATTTTGTTATTCCATCATGGCAAGGAGATTCCGGCAGCGGGGATAGCCTCATTCCACTATAGGGCTACTGCCTTCAACAGCATTTTTCTAAGGGGGGGTGGCAACTAATTTTATTTTGGAGCTACTTACTTTCAGTCAACTTTCTCTAAGCATCATCTCCTCTCTCTCTACTACTCTAAATCTAGGGCCACAGCAGCTTTTGCTTGGCATGTTGGACAGCTCTCCCTTTTTCCTTATTCTTTGCCAGCCTCCTCACCTTTGCTACTCACCTTTGGGATGGAAGCAAGCAATGCAGAATGTAAAAAATAGAACATAGTACAGTTTTACATAACATGTATGTGTTCGAGGATCCACACATTGCTGCAGTCACCAACCCTCCTCCCTCCTTCCCCCCTCTTTTAGTGGTGTAGTTACTATATATTATTGTATATATTGTATATATTTTTTGTTGGTTTTTTTTGGTGTTTTGGTTTGGGCCTTGTCTTTTTTTGTCTTTGGCCTGTCTTCTGACAAGGCAAGAAAAGAACTGAGAGAGTCGCTCATGAGCATTGACTGACATCCCCCTGACATCAGTCCCGGTCGCTTTGACCCATATGACTGTATACTTTATTCAGTTGGGAACGGACAGCTGTGGACAGACATGGGCTTACACTGCAGCAATGTGGATCCTCGAACATCTACATTTATGGTAGGTACAAAACTGTACTTTTTCTCCCACAAAAGCATCACATGGCTGGCATAAATGGGGGTGCAAGTTGCTCCTGTTGCCACCCCTTTAACCTGTTTGAAAAATTCTCCTTCAAATTATAAAAAGTAGTGTAATATAATTTCCATTAATTCTGTCAATAATTTAATGTCTTTATTATTTAATAATTGGTAACCTACAAGTGTGCCATGAAAATAATGTAAACCTACCTCATGGGGGTATACTCTTAAATAAATCTGTAACATCAGCGGTGAGGAAACTGTTGTTTGGATCACACAAATCTGGTGATATTTTTCTCAAGAAATCCCTGCTTCTGCCCCAAAATGTAACTTATGTTATTTATTTATTTATTTATTTACTTATTTATTTACATTTGTTCACTGGTACAGTCCATCTGGGCCATGCAAGACCCCTTTTCAATGGAGGCCCTGGTAAAAAAGCTCCAAAAACGTGCAATTGGTAGTACAAAATTACAGAAATACCAATACATTAACTTTGTCAAATAAATAAAAAGATAAATGAACAGAGATTGATCAGAAATACACACTAATACAGTTATTAACTTAGTTGGGAGTCCAGAGATTGTAACAATGTCAGGAGAGGTAAGAAGGAATATACTATGAGAAGATCAGTGTATACAAATGAGTTGGTCATGGAATAGAAAAAGGTATTGGATGATGAGTTTGGTTAGACTAGTGAAAGCTCCAACAGTAATGAAAGATGGAGTAATGAAAAAAGTTAGTATGAGATAAACAGAGCAAAATATAAGAAGGATGTATTAGGGAGCAGTTAACTATAAACTATAGAAATGATGGGCGAATTATATGGGTTCAGTTATAGGCAAAGAGAAGAGATGATGAAGGGGAAATGCACAGAGAATATAAATAGTTGAAAGTAAGTGTGTATAAGAGAGTATATTATAGAGGAAGGAGTTAGTCCTTGGGAGAGAAACACGAGCAAAGCCAGGAATGTGATTCTCTTTTAATTGTATTTTGAATTTATTCTTGAATATTATCTGTCTGATAAGAACTGAAAGACAATTCCAGCTGTTAGATATGTGGGATCTGTGCAAGGAGTCCCTGAAGGAGTTGTGTGACCTCTTAACCATGACAAGACTTTTATCTAGGATGCATAGGGCACTAGGTGTTGAATATCATTCAGAGAGGGACTGTTTTGTGGAGAGTGGAGTAAGTTATGAACAAGTAAAGCTGAATGAAGATGAGGTTGTTTTGTAGTTTAAACCAGCTAGATTTTTGAGGGTTATGCAGTGCTGAGGTTGATTTGGCATCTTAGTGGCACGTTAAGCAATTTTATTGTAACATTGGTCTAATTTTTATTTCTGATGTATTAATATTTGTAAGGATTGGAGAGGCATAGAGTAGGCTAGATAATAGGTAGGATGTTGCTGTGATTTTACGATATTTGTGAGTTAGAAGAAAAGGTGTCTTGTAAAGAAGTTCCAATCTGTGGGGATTTCTTTTAACACCATTTTGAATGTGTTTATCAAATGTATGTTGATTATCAAGAGTAACATCAAATAGTTTGGTTTTGAGAAAAGTTCAAGCTTAATATTTTGTCTGCATAAAATTTTGAAGGTGAACTTGGAATATGAGAGAGTTTTGGGGATACAGAACATTCATTTAGTTTTATTAGGATTTAGAACCAGTTTAGAAGCAGCATGGTAGCACAGCAGTTAAGGCTGTTGCCTCACAGCAACAGGTTCTCCAGTTCAATTCTCAGCTCAGGTACCTTCTGTGTGGTGTCTGCATATCCTCCCTGTGTTTGCATGGGTTTCCTCCAAGTGCTTCTTTTTCCTCAAACATTCCAAAGACATGCAGTAAGAGGATTGGACACTCTAAATTGGTCATAGGTGTGAGTGTGCTTGCAAGTGTGTGGTGTGGAAGAACAACTGTGGCAGGGCTAGCCAACCGCCAGTGTAAACCTTGGCTGTAGATGATTATCACTGTTGAGGTGACACCCTAACCCCATGTGCAAAAATGGGAAAAAGAGGTTGTGGATGGATCAAATTCGCAATCACAGTAAAATATTATAGTGTAAAAGATTGACATGTTTTTAATGTGGAGTCTGAACAAATGAGATTAGCATTACATACATATTGTAAAAGAGTAATAGATATGACACAGGAGAGATTGTTTATAAACAGATTAAATAGAAGTGCTCCAGCTGTGGAGCCTTGTGAGACACCAATAGGAACCAGAAGATAAATTAAAAAGGCATAGTGTCATTTGACTGATGATTGCTTATGATTGTAATCTGCTTGAAACTAGCATTTACTAAATGTTCAATGTGAATTATTATCTTGGAGCTTTTCTCCCTGGGCCTCCGCTGAAAATGGACATGTATCCAGTCGGATAATCCCGGTCAACAAATGTAAAATAAATAAAATAAATAAATAAATGATTTTAAGATAGTGAACTGGTTAATAGTATAGCTAAAGAACAGAAATAAAGGGTATTGAATAATTTAAGGTAAGAATCAGTATCAAACGCTTTTGAGAGGTCTAGGAAGATAAAGGACACAAGTTGTTTTTCATTTCTATTTATTGTGACTGTATTGAGGAAGGATAACAAAGCTGTGGTTATATTGTGCTTAGGATGAAAAACCACAGTGTATTTGGGAGAGAAAAATGTTTGATAAAAGATAACAGAGAACCTGATTATAGATACATCTTTCCAGGATCTCTGAAAGGGGAGAGAGAGAGAGAGAATATCAAGATGACAGTAGTTGGACATTTCATTGGCACTACCTCCTTAATAAGGGGAGAATTAAAGCTTGTTCCATAATGTTGGAACATAAGCTTCATTTATAAGTCAGTTTATTAGTGTTAATATGGGTTAAGCAAAAGGTTTTGCTTCTGTCTTTAGGTATTCAGTGGGAAGTTAGTCTGCAGCCAGAGCAGTAAGCTTAAGTTTGCTGAGCAATTTTTGAATAGCTGCAGATGGAACTGGATTTAACTTGAAAGAGGACATGTTAGGTAGGTCTATTGGGGTGGGGCATGTGTGGGATATTGTTGGTGCTGAATCATAGTAACCATATTAATGAAGTGAGAGTTAAAACTGCATGCTATGCCTTGGTCTGAAAGATTTGGAAAGGGAGAAAGTTGAGAGGTGCTTCTTGGTTTTAAGAAGTTATTGATGCCAGCCCAGAAGGATATGGAATTGGAGGTATGAGAGTTCTGAAGAGAGATGCAGTAATATCATTTAGCCATTTGAATGTGTTTTAGTGAGGTTGTGAAGAAGTCTACAAGTTTATAATAACGTCTGATGTTAAGTTGTCTTTCTCGCCTTCGTTCTTGCTGTTTGTTTGGGGTTTGGCTCCGACTCGGCCATCTTCTATAACTCGAGAGCTATTTACTGGCTCGAGGCTACCCCTTATCTCAGAATGCCAAGCGTCAGCTACCCAGATCTCGTTTGCCACTTTATGTGCTGGACCTATAAAGTGGATTGTGAACTCGTTGGTTGTCTTTGAAAAACATACTTAAGTTCAACTGACGAGTCCCTTGGGACTTCATTTTGTACCTTCTTATTCCATTAACATTCCCAAAACAATTCTAGACCTAAAATTGTTCACTCGTCAGTTGAACTTAAGTATGTTTTTCAAAGACAACCGAGTTCACAATCCACTTTATAGGTCCAGCACATTTAACCCACCCCTACATCCAACTTTAAAGACCTTTGAAGAGTTAGTGGAAATTGACATCAGAAAATTGGATAGGTATACGGGTACAACACATCCCAAAAATCTTTCAAAGGAATCATTTGAGCTTATTAATTACTTGAAAAATGAGGATATAAGAGTGATGAAAACAGATAAAGGGGAGGGAATTGTGCTGATGTACCAATATGATTATGAAGCTAAATTGTATGCATTGTTACATGACACAGAGCAATATGATGAAATTTCAGTCAATGAACGTAATATAGCTTACGCAAAAATAAAATACTTATTGGAGAACCATCTTTGGTAGGGGGCAATTAATGAAGAGCTATTTAACTATCTTTTAGTTCAAAAACCTTTGACACCAGTGATGTTTGGTATACCAAAAGTCCACAAAGGTCTACATCCTTTACAATTTAGACCGATAGTTGCGGGAGCGATGGGAATCACTGAACCATTAGGTAAATTTATTGACATCACAGTAAAAAATTTGGTGACATCACTAAAATTCCTTTGTAAAGATTCTTGGGAATTTTTAAGGAATATAAAGAATGAACATTTTATCAAAACAAAATATATGATCACTATAGACATAGTGGATCTGTTTCCCAGCATACCACATGCCACCGGGTTGGAATGGTTCCTCAATGTGCTTACCCGTTCCTCAGGGTTTAGTAACAATGTTACAAATTTACTTGTTGAATTTATGGAAGTTATTCTCACCAATAACTTCATTTTTTTCAATGGAGAGCTTTTTAGGCAGAAAAGAGGGGTTGCCATGGGCACACCATGTGCGTCAGCATACGCAAACATAGTTCTGCACTATTGGGAGTCAGAATTCATTTTTTCATCATTTTGGGTTAAGTACATTACCCATTATCAAAGGTTCTTGGATGATATTTGTATTTTGTGGAATGGGGATTTAGTTGACTTAGACAACTTTATTCAATACATAAATTCCACAACTGATTTTTTTAAGGTTCACACACACTGTAAATGAGAACCATTTACATTATTTGGACGTTAATTTGGAAAAAAGTACGCAATTGAAACGTTTTCAATCAAGTATTTTTAGAAAGAATACTTTTTCAAACATGTTCCTTCATTACGAAAGTAACCACCCTTTATCCCAAAAGAAAGGAATTATGAAAGGCCAATTGATTAGAGCTTCCCGTATGTGTAGTGAAGAGGCATTATTTCAAAAAGAAACAGAATTTCTGAAAACTTTATTTCAGGAAAAGAACTATCCAGAACATTTATTTGATAAGTTACATCTTGAGATTATTGCAAAAAGGGCAGATCAATACTTTCCACTGTTAGGTGAAATAGAAAGGCAAAGTAGGGACGTTAAACAAAAGAAGTTTGAGGAGAGAAGGAAGGCCTTTATTTATACTACCAGCAGCAACGGTGCAGAGGTGGAAGGCAGCATACGCAGATTTTGGCCTATTTTATCTATGAATGAGGACATTAACAAAATAATACCAAACAATCCATATTTTGTAAGAAAGAAAAATATGAACCTCAAAAATCTCTTTGAAAGAAATCAAAAACCTATCACCAAAAATACCCAAAGAAAAATAGGTACATTTAGTTGTAATGCATGTAAACAGTGTTGCTACATGATGAACAGTAAAGGCTTATATTTGAAATCAAGAAAAAGGAATATCATCTCACCAGGCCACTTTAACTGCAACACCAAAGGGGTGGTGTACCTGGGAGTGTGTCAGCACTGTTATGGGTTTTATATTGGCAAAACGGAAAGAACTTTGAAGAGGAGGGTGTACGAGCATTTGTACGAAATTAGCAAGAAAAAAGAAACTAATGCATTCTTTAAGCATTCATTGGTGTGTGAAAAAATGACCTTAAAATTTATGGTGTTAGAGCGAGTGGACCACAACCCTAGGGGAGGAGATTGGGAGACGTCCCTAGAATATAGGGAGCTCCTATGGCAACTAAACCTCAATGCATGTAAGCCACCAGGACTTAATGAAGCAATTAGTATTGGTAGTGTGCTTAGACTGAGAAGAGCCAAATTGTAAAGTGTGGTGGTTAAAAGGGGCATTTTTAACAATAATAATAAGAATAAAAAAATGTTTTTGCCTTAAGTTGTTGCTGGGTATCTAACAATCACGTATTAATGAATTCAAAGACATGTCAAAAAAACTTTTAATAGGTTTTTTCTTACACATTTTTAACTAGGTACAAAGTAGTTATTTAGGATAGGGTTTGTAGTGGAGTTTGAAGTACACATCATTTATTGTTAATATATTTAGTGTATGCTATAACAAGATTCATATGATGTTTACTATATAAAAATATATACATTTCTCACATGTTTACAAAATTGAAACTTCAAACATATATTTTAAAAACACATTTTAAACATACATTTTATATATATATTTTAAAAACAAATACATAAGCTACAACATAATACATAGTGAATGAAGAAAGAATATTCTTTGGAAAAATGTTTTAGTTATGTAATTGTTAAGTTAATTGATTAATTGAAGTGTAATAATAGTATATAAAGCAAATTTAGAATAGTCTTTGTATCTTGACAAAGCCTGGGAGAGCCTGGGTGAAAGCGCTTGATTCGATTGATTGGACTATACTTTGGTACTGTATTTTACGTGTTTGTATTCGAAGTTACTAATATTGGATATTAAAAAGTTCTTTCCTGGATTCCTGAGATCTTTTGGCCGTGGTACATTTGGTGTTACTATATCAAGATGGACAGACTCTCCAGGAGATTTCTTCACTTCTGGGTAGGGGCCAGTCATTACCAGTTCAGAGCTCTGCCCTTTGGTCTCACCTCAGCCCCCAGGGCGTTCACCAAGTGTATGGCAGTAGTCATGGCTCACCTGAGGTGTCAAGGATTCCAGATGTTTCCCTATCTAGACGACTAGTAATTCAAGGCAGACCTTTCATACAACCCCCTCCGGTAGCCACAGTGACCATGGACGCCTCCCTGATAGGGTGGTGGGGGGGCATTATCTAGGCAGGACAGTCCAAGGCACTTGGCAACCTCACGAGTACCATCTGCATATCAATGTCCTAGAAATGAGAGCGGTTCTCCTAGTATTGCAAGCCCTTCAAGACTCTCTTCCTTCCGGGACCATTGCAATCCAAACGGACAACATGTCAGTGTTGTGGTACATCAACAAACAGGGCGGGACCAGGTCTTACCCCTTGTGTCGAAAAGCTATCAGACTGTGGCAATGGGCGATTTCCTCCCAACATTTTCCGATAGCAATGCACATCCCTGGGAAATCCAACATTATAGCGGACAGGCTCAGCAGAGCTATCCTCATGCCTCACGAGTGGTCTCTGAATCAGGAAGTTGCGGATCTTATCTTCCGCAAATGGGGATAGCCTTTCTGCCACCTATTTTCCACTCCTCTCAACAACAAATGCAGCAGCTATTTCTCCCTTCTTCCTCTTCCAGGTCATATACCCAGAGATGCTCTAGTCCACTATTGGTCTCAGGGACACCTTTACACTTTTCCCCCCTTTTCCCCTAATTCCAAGACTCATACAGAAAGCAAAATCGTTGGGTTGCAAAATGATCCTCATTGCCCCATACTGGCCTCAACAAATATGGTTCCAGTTCCTACACCTCCACCTTCTGGATCAACCGTGGATTCTGGACCCGGTTCCAGATCTTCTGATTCACCAATCAGGTGGGTTGCACCAATCCCTTCAAACTCTCCAGCTCACAGCTTGGTTGCTCCACTTCCAACCTTAGCCAGGCTTTCCAATATCTCCCCAGCAGTCCGTGATATTATTGATGCTCATCGTGTTTCACTGTTGCAGTCATTACAATTGGGTTATCCTGCTGGCAGGCTACCCGCAGTCACCCTGAGTTCCAAAGTCTAGGTCTGACATCGGTTGCTGTCACCTCTTCCCTGACGTCAGTGCACCAGGGGTGTAAAAGATGCAGCCAACGCCATTTTCTTCAGTCTTTCTTGCCGCACGGTGCCCAAAGCAAAAGCAGTTCGCAAGTGCCGGTTGGCCGACTCCTGAAGTTTTCAAATTCGAATTTCAACTCCGAAGTCTTCATTAAAGCTAAGTACCCCATTGGAGAAACTTTTTTCTTGCTCCAGACCGATGTCAGAAAAAGTTAATAACTGTATTTCTTGTGGGAAGCAAATACCTCATAAGGATTTTCATTCTTACTGTATTCCTTGCCTAGGCCCTGACCATAACATTGCTAGTCATCGGTTTTGTGCCAGATTTAACCAATGCACTATTAAGCATCGGTACGATTTTGCATTTCATTACTTTGGCAGAAGATTTAACTATATAATGCCATCAGGTCAGCTGAATACCGGAGTTTACAAAAAACGAAAAGAAAAAGAAAAGGACAGGCATCCGAGATCCAAAACCGACGACGAGGCTTCATCTAGGTCTGTCACAAAGGCAAAGGCTAAAGCAGGTCTAAAGACAAAGAAACAAGTGCAGCATTCACCTGGACAGGCCTCCATACCTAAAAAACAGATGCTTAAAATGACCGAAGACCTAATTACTTTGATCAGGGGTTCCCATCCCCCTTCTGAAAAAAGGCCTAGGCAAGAGTTAGAATATGAATCTTCAGACCAGGTTTCCATTTCCTCTGATTCTTTGTCTGAACAGGATTATTCTATTCCTCCCTATGAGGATTCTGATTCTGAAGAATCTATTCCTTCAGCCTCTCCTCCTGAGGATTATTCTTTTGGGGAAACACTGCATACTATGAGGGAACATTTTCTCTGGGAGAGCCAAGACTACTCAGAATCCAAGTAAAGGCTCAGAGATTTCCTTTTATTGCCCCAGCACAGGCCCCTGGCTATTCTGCCTGTTTTAGACATTGTAGATGATGTATTTTCAGAGTCCAGTTATTCTCCAGACTCTATACCACCAGCTCCGGTTAAGCCAGACAGATACTACAGGATTCCTGACTCACATACATTTCTCTATAAGAACCCTGCAGCAGACCCTGAAACCATCTCTCAGGGTCCCAAAGGGGTCAAGGCTTCTACTGCAAAAAAAACTATCTCCTCTGATAGGGATTCTAGAGCACTAGACAGATGGGTTAAAAAGATTTATACCTCTGCTACCTTGGCTGTAAGAGCCGTAAATTGCCAATTTCATCTGCTTAAGTATCAGCAATATCTTATGTCTTTGCTTAAACAGAAAATGCCAGCAAGTACAGAATGTGCAGAGAATAAGGAAATGCAGGATTTATTGCATGCAGCTGAACAAGTTGGAAAGCATACTTTGCAATGTGGTTTTGATTCTCTTGAGGCCTCCTGCAGGGCCGCTGTTACAGGTTCTGTCATCAGGAGGCATGCTTGGTTAAAAGAACAGAATTTGCCGGATCATGTTAAAGCAAAAGTATTAGATGCTCCTTTACAACATGATACTTTGTTTGGTTCTAAAGCAGAAGAGGTGTTGAAGAAAATGGAGGACAAAACTAAATCTATGCAAACAGTCAAGGATTTCTTTCAGGTACAGCCTCCCAGATTTAGCAGGAACTGGCCTACAAAAAATTGGTCCTTTCCAGTGTCAGATAGACCACAAAGGGGCAGATACAGAAGCCCCAGAGGCAGATCACAGCCCCAAGGCTCATACAGGCCTAAACAATGGGGTGCTTCTACCTCCAAAAGCAGTTACAATGGGGTGCTTCTACCTCCAAAAGCGGAGAGGAAAAATCACAGCCATACAGAAAACAGTCTCAATGACTTCCCACTTCCAGCACCAAGCACTTATCTTTTGGCAGCCCCTTTGGGAGGAAAATTAGCACCTTTTCCACAAAATTGGCACATGATCACCCAGGACAAATGGGTTCTAAATATAATTACACAAGGCTACAGGTTCCACTTTCATACCCTGCCAAGGCAAAATGGTATGCCAGATCTGCCACACAATCAATGGGCAGAGGCACAAAAACAGGTTTCATCCCTCATGGACATGAGGGCCATTCAACAAGTACCAAGACAAGAGCAGGGTCAAGGATTCTATTCAAGACTGTTCTTGATACCTAGAAAAGACAAAGCCTGGAGACCTATACTGGACCTATCTACTCTAAACATATATCTGGATATTCCAAAATTCAAGATGTTGACTCTACAGCAGCTTCTGCCCATGTTGGGCAAGAGGGCTTGGCTTGTGACTTTAGATCTAAGAGGCATACCTGCATGTCCCAATCAGACAAACATGCAGAAGATACCTCAGATTCAAAGCTGGCTCAATGCACTACCAATTCTCTGCACCACCCTTTGGCTTATCTACTGCGACCAGGGTCTTCACAAAGTGCCTGGCACCAGTAATTGCATTTTGCAGACAAAGAGGAATACAAATATATCCTTACTTGGACGACTGCCTTATTCAAGCAGAGAACAAGGACATTCTACTACAGCATCTGGTGTTTGTAAATATATTACTGACAAGTCTAGGGTACACAGTAAATGAAAAGAAATCAAAACTCGTACCCTCTCAAGAGATAATATTCCTGGGTGCAGGCTTAAATACAACTGCCCAGATGGCTTATCTCACGCCAGACAAACACAGACAACTGACTACTTATTTCAAAATGTGGCAACAAAGACCCAATTATCTGCAAGAAAAATTCTGCAGGCCTTGGGTTTCATGGCATCCTGCATTCTGCTAATTCCATATACAAGACTGCATATGAGGAAACTTCAATGGTATCTAAAAAGTGTTTGGACTCAACATTGCCACAGCCTGGAAACAGTAATTACCCTCATTCCCTGCCTGCAACAGGAGTTTCGATGGTGGGCAAAAGCCTGTCACCACAACATGGGACAGCCATTCACCTTACCCACAGCCAGGCAGACTTTGACAGCAGATGCATAAGATTATGCCTGGGGGGCCCATATGGCAGGAAAATGTATTCAGGGCACATGGCTCACAAGTCAAATGCATCTACATATCAATCAAAAAGAGACGCTAGCTGTTCAGAATGCCCTAACAGCCTTCAGGGATCAACTTCAACCAGGACAACTACTAAGGATGGACAATACTACAGTCATGTGGTACATAAACAAGCAGGCAGGCACGCATTCCTACCCCGTCTGCAGGCTAGCCATGAACTTGTGGCACACAGCATTGACTTACCAAGTACATGTGCAAGCACAATTCCTGCCAGGAAGGAAAAATACTCTGGCAGACGAACTAAGCAGAATCCTCATGGATCCCCACGATTGGAAATTGGATCCACAAGTCTTCAGCATGATAACAAGGATCTGGGGATGTCCGGACATAGACCTATTTGCCTCCCCTCACAACTACCAACTACAAAGATTCTGCACAAGGAATTATCACAAGCAAGCATGGAAAGTGGATGCACTCTCTTTCTGTTGGAAAAATCTAACAGTATATGCCTTTCCTCCTCTGCCTCTCTTCCCCAAAGTACTCCTCAAGGTCAGACAAGAGAAACCAAAAATGGTACTGATTGCCCCAGACTGGCCCCGCCAGCACTGGTACCCAGTCCTAAAAAGCTTGTCTCACGGCCCAGCCTGGATATTACCTCAAATGCCTCACTTATTGACCCAACAAGACAGTCAGATACTGCACAGCCAGCTCAAAACCTTAAACCTGGCAGCATGGCAGATAATATAGCCTCTCAAGACACACCTCTCTCTAAAGCAGTGATGGATGTTATTTTGGAGGCCAGGAGGCCTAGCACCAGAAAATCTTATGCAGACAAATGGAAGAGATTCTGTGCTTGGAACCAAGCACAAGGTATTGACACGATTGTTCCAAATATTCCTCAGATTTTACAATACTTAACTGAGATGCTGGATAAAGGCCTTTCTTTTTCATCAATTAAAATTCATGCTTCTGCTATTTCAGCTCATTACAATACAGAACCACCTATTTTTTCACACCCCTTACTAAGGCAGTACCTCAGAGGGGCCAAAAACATAAGACCTTCAAGGAGAGCACCAATACCTGCATGGGACCTCAACTATGTCTTGGAAAAACTCACACTACCTCCGTTTGAGCCAGCCTCTGCAGCTGACATAAAATTCTTATCCTCAAAAACAGCTCTGCTCCTAGCAATAACCTCCGCTAGAAGAGTCTCAGAGTTATAGGCACTCATGGCAGTGGAACCGTTTATAATTTTCCATCCAGACAGGGTTTCGTTGAGGACAAACCCTACATTTATGCCTAAAGTAGTGTCCAGTGTGGCCCTTAACCAAACAATTAATTTGCCTACTTTCTATCCAAACCCACAGAGTAAGGGGGAGAGAATTCTGCATTCCTTGGACATTCACAGACAGCTATGCTTCTACTTGGACAGGACTAAAGCTTTCAGAAAGACTGATCAACTCCTAGTTGCATATGCTGCAGCATCACAAGGAAAGCCTATCTCTAAACAGACTATTTCAAAGTGGATAGGCCATTGCATTCATTACTGCTATTCACAGCATGGCAAATCAGTGCCTAAGGACATTAGGCCACACTCAACCAGAGCAGCAGCCACTTCAGCAGCCTTTCTCAGAGGAGTACCAACCAAAGACATCTTAGAGGCTGCAACCTGGAGTTCAGTGCATACCTTTACAAAGCACTATCACTTACCTCTCTACTCTAAATCCAGGGCAGGCTTTGCCACTGCAGTTCTGCAGGGCCTTATAGCCTCTCCTAATCCTATTTAGCTCCAGCCTCCCAACCTCAGCTTTGGGATTCAACCAAATTGTAATGACTGCAACAGTGAAACACGATGAACATAGTACAGTTATGTACCTACCATAAATGTAGATGTTCGAGTGTATTCACTGTTGCAGTCCAGGTTACCCTCCCTCCATGCCCCCTTTTCTTTGCTGGGATTTATCTGTACTTCTCTGTCCTATACAACCTATGTGATGTATTTGCTTGTAGATGAAGGAAAAGTTGTTTTATGTGCATGCATGCTTATTGGCATAAATTAGCCTACCAATTTTGGGGCACCTGACATCTGGGGCAAGAAAAACTGAAGAAAATGGTGTCAGCTGCATCTTTTATACCCCTGGCGCACTGACGTCAGGGAAGAGGTGACAGCAACCAACGCCGGACCTAGACTTTGGAACCCAGGCCGACTGCGGTTAGCCTGCCAGCAGGATAACCCAATTGTAATGACTGCAACAGTGAATACACTCGAACATCTACATTTATGGTAGGTACAGAACTGTACTTTTCCTCATATAAGTCTACTACGAGGAAAATGTATGCTAGTAAATGGAAATGGTTTTCTTACTGGGCAGATCCTTTCACAGCCCCAATCCATGAAATTCTTGAATTTCTAACACAGCTTTTTCAGTCTGGTGCGGCTACCACTACCATTAGAGTACAGCTAGCTGCCATTTCTAATTTTCATATTGGTATGCTTAATTCTAACATAATGTCTTATAAGCTCTGCAAGGCCTTTATGAAAGGAACATCTCTTCTTAGACCCCCAGTTAGAAATCCTCCTCCTCCTTGGGATCTCAGTTTAGTTTTAGCCTCTTTAATTTTGCCTCCATTTGAACTGGCAGCATCATGTTCCTTAAAATTTCTTTCTTGGAATACACTTTTTCTGGTTGCTATCACTTCAGCTAGACATGTCTCAGAACTTCAAGTACTATGTGTTCGTCCTCCTTACCTGGTGTTTCACAAGGACAGTTTTTCTGAGGACCAAATCCATCCTTTATTCCTAAAGTCTGCTCAGAGAACAATTTAAATCAATCCATTGATCTCCCAGTTTTCATTCCTAATCAGAGCAACAAGGCAGAATACAAGCTCCACCAATTGGATGTGCACAGACAATTGCGTTTTTACCTCCATAGAACTAAGGAACTAAGAAAGTCAGACCAGTTATTTCTTTCTTATGCTTTCAACAAACAAGGCCTTCCAGTTTCCAAAGTGACTTTATCCAGATGGTTATTTGATACTATTGCCTTTATTTATCAGTTACGAAATAAAGAGCTACCAGCTAAACCAAAAGGTCATTCCACTAGGGCATTAGCCACCTCTGTAGCATTTCAGTCTAGGTTGGCCGTAGACTCAATCTGTGCAGCTGCCACTTGGGCAAACCCCCACACTTTTATCTCTCATTACAAGGTAGATATGGTCTCCCGGAGCAGAGCTTCCTTTGGTTCTACCGTTCTGAAGAGTTTGCTCCAATGAGCCACCCGGGATTTTAGGTGCTAGGGACGCTGTCCCAAACAGCAAGAACGAAGGAGAGATAGACAATTTAACATAAAGAAGTTATGTACCTACCATAACGTTCCATGTTAGTTGTCTTCATCTCACCTTCTTTCTTGCATCCCTCCCTCCTTCCCCCTTCCTAGAGGATTGTGAGGAGTTCCCTTTTGTTTTGTCACTGGCTGAGCATCTTTTATTACTTCACATGCCAGGTAAATCTATAACTCTTTCCTTGTTTAGGTGTATTGGATAACCAGTTTTATTAACTGGTTACTCTACTAATGTCTAGTGTGCGCTATCACAGACGAGATCTGGGTAGCTGACGCTGGGAATTCTGGGATAAGGGGTAGCCTCATGCTAGTAAGTAGCTCTCGAGCTATAGACAGTGGCCAAGTCAGAGCCGAGGATCAGCTCTGAACCCCAAACAAACAGCAAGAAGAAAGGCGAGATGAAGACAACTAACATGGAACGTTATGGTAGGTACATAACTTCTTTTTATTATCTACAATAAGTTTCTTAAAATGTACTTTTCTAACATCAAAATACAAACTTCTAATGTCTACCCAAACATTGTATATACCAACCAAAAGGAAATGCATTCCTTATGGGTACAGTTGGAGAATGACAAATGTAAACCACTATGGTCTTAATCAAACTCACCTTATATCTGGAGGCCTCAAATCATCAACAGAAGTTGGGTATCAAAACTTCTGGCTTCCTAAGGAAACCATCATATCAGCAACAGATTCACTCTTTGTAGCCCCATCCAGCCTTAATGTGTTTTATATCTGTGTTTTGCCTGATGGACTGTGGCGAAGTCTTTTGCCTGATGGACTGTGGTGAATGATGAATTATCAGAACAAGCAAAACATGTGACAGGTGACAGCTCTGCCTTAATCCTTGGCCCACATTGACCAGAATCGAAATGTACAGCCCAATTTTAACTACTATACAGCCTCCCACATAAATACACTGTAATAGAACCATGCAGTTGTGAGGGAATCCAAACTTCTCTAGGACCACCAACAGAGAATCTCATCACAAGTTAACAAAGGCCTTCACAATGTCAAGGCTCCTGAACAGGGACATAAACTCTATGGAAAAATATAGTCCATCAGTAGCAAAGCTATATATGAACTTAAACGGTGCTTCGTTTTGTATGGTTTCATCATTATCATGGTAATCACTGTATGTTATAAAGAAGGAGTTTCCCTTTCATCTATATTAATGAAGTGAGAGTTAAAACTGCATGCTTTGCTGCCTTAACTCATCCATATGAGAGTATATCTAATTAGTAATGTCATCCGGCTCTGAGGCATAATGCCTGTGAATCCCCTGTAATTGTAGCTGCTCTTCTGACCATAAAAATGGCACTAGAAGAGATTCAGGTATCCGAACTGGAACATGCAACTTCCTTATTTTCCATGTTTCATGTTACTTTGGTTTGATCAACATTTGGGAAACTGTATATTTCCAGTAAATAGTGCTGGCATTCTTCTAATAATTTAACTTCTTTATATATAACCTTAAAAAAAGTTATGTACTCACCATAACGTTCCATCTTTTGGTTCGTAGCCAACCGTCGGCTCCAACTCAACTGATTACAGAAGCCCAAAGTCTCTAAGTTGGCTTGTGGCAAGGTAGGTATCCCATCATGCAGTGGTATGACTCCTCAGATCTTGTTTGCTGCTGACTATAACAAAAATTAATTATTGATGAATCCTCAGGTGAAGGAGAAACAAGAGTCAAAGGTCTCCAATATAAAAGAAAGGAAACTTTCCACCAGGTCCTCTAGGATTATCTGGACAGGGGTAGGTGGGTGGGTTCGTAAGAATGAAGGGCGAGATGGACAGCAAACATGGAACATTAAGGTGAGTACATAACTTTTTTATGTTATGTTGTCCTATCTCGCCTTTATTCTTACTGTGTGGGACAGAGTCCCTAGCACCTTTTTCTTGGGTGGCTCAAGGGAATACACTCTCTTGAGCACTGTGGAACCAAAGGAGGCCCTGTCCCTGGAGGCCAAATCAACCTTGTAAAGTGTTATAAAAGTATGTGGAGTTGCCCAAGTTGTGGCTGCACAAATACTGTCCATTGATATTCTGGCTTGAAAGGCAGTGGATGTTGCTACTGATCTGGTTGAGTGACCCATAACTTTAAAAGGTAGATTCTTGTTATTGGAGGAGTATATAAAACTTATGCAATTGGAAAGCCAATTAGATAATGTAATTTTTAAGACTGGCATACCCTTTTTTGCCTCAGAAAAGGATATGAACAACTGGTCTGACTTTCTGAAATATTTAGTTCTGTGCAGATAGAACCTAAGTTGTTTATGCACATCTAGTTGGTGAAGCTTATATTCTGCCTTGTTGGTATGGTTAAGAAAGAACAGTGGTAGCTCATTATATTGGTTTATATTAAATTGAGAGCAACCCTTAGGGACAAAGGATGAGTTAGTCTGAAGCGATACCCTGTCTTTATGGAAAATTAGGTAGGGCGGTTTGATAGAAAGTGCTTGTAGCTCTGAAACTCTTCTAGCTGATGTTACAGCTACCAGGAAAATCATTTTCCAAGAAAGGAGCTTTAGATCAAATGTGGAAGAAGGTTCAAATGGTGGTAAGGCTAAATGTGAGAGGACAAAGTTTAGATCCCAGGGAGGGACTGGTTCTTTCATTGGAGGTCTCAGTAAGAAAGTGCCTTTCAAAAAAGATTTACATAGTCTGTGTGCCATCGTTAGGTGTATGCTGTCCTAAGTGGAAATTGGAGATAGCTGCTAGCTGGACTTTAATTGTAGCTACAGCGAACCTTGTTGGAATAGTTCAGAAAGAAACTCCAAAATTGAAGAAATTGGGGCGGTGAAGGGGTCTACATTTCTGGTCTGTGCCCAGTAAGAAAACCTTTTCCATTTACTAGCATATAGTTTTCAAGTAGAAACCTTATGAGAGGATATCGAGATGTGTTTTACTGCTGGAGTGAAATCTTGAAGCCTGACTAAGGTTGGAAGTGGAGCAGCCATGCTGTCAAGTTGAGGGTGTGGCGAGAAGGATGAAGTGTTCCTGACATATGTGTCAGAAGGTCTGGAGCTGGGTCCAGTACCCACGGATCCTCCAGTAGATGAGGCCAGAGAAAGGGGAACCAAATCTGATGAGGCCAATATGGAGCAATGAGGATCAGCTTGCTTCCCAAGGATTTTGCTTTCTGAATGACTTTGGGTATGAGGGGAAAAGGGGGAAAGGCATAAAGAAGTCCCGAGGGCCAATTGCGAACAAGTGTGTCTCTCTGTGTCTCTCCCAGAGGGGGGATTAGGGGACAGTAGCTGCTGCATTTGGCATTCATAGGAGTGGCAAAGAGATTGCAGCACTGCTGCCCCCATTTCTGGAAAATCTTTTCCACTATGCTCTGCTTTAGAGATCACTCATGAGGCATTAATATTGCCCTGCTGAGCTTGTTGGCTATTACATTGGACTTCCCCGAGATATGCATTGCTACTAGAAAGCGTTGGGAAGAGATCACCCACTACCAAATCCTCAGAGCCTCTCGAAAAAGTGGGTATGATCTGGTTCCTCCCTGTTTGTTTATATACCATACCACCGACATATTGTCTGACTGGATTGCAATCGTCCCTAGAGGAAGAGAGTGTTGGAGTGCTTGAAACACCAAAAGTACTGCTGTTATCTCTAGAACGTTTATATGCAAGTGGGCCTCGTGTTCTTGCCATATGCCTTGGATTGTCTTTCCCAGATAATGCCCCCCCACCCTACCTGAGAAGCATCCGTGGTCACAGTAGCAACAGGTTGAGGTGGAATGAATGGCCTTATGATGCTCACATGGGTGGATTGAATCCACCAGTGAAGATCTCTGTTGCATGATTCTGTTATCCTGATCAGATGAGACAGAGAAAGTTCTTGTATCGACCATTGGGAAAAAGTAACCATTGCAGAATCCTTATCTGCATTCTGGCTAAGGGGATGAGGGTTATGGTTGAAGCCATTGTTCCCAGGAGTTTGAGAACTGTCTTTGCTTTGACCTTGTGTTTGGGAAAAAGATACAAAATTTGTTGTTTGAGAGCAGCAATTTTGTCAGAGGGAAGATGAGCCATCATTGAACTGGTGTCTATTTCTGCGCCTATGAAAGTAATATGTTGACAGGGCAACAAGGCAGATTTTTTTCAAATTGACTGCAATGCCTAGATCAGCACAAATTTGCGGGTTATATCCCTGGACTGCTGAAGTAGATGCTTGATGGTGACAGTTAGGAGCCAGTCGTCCAGATATGGAAACACGCGGAATCCAAGATGTCGCAAGTGAGCCATTACTACTGCCATACATTTGGTGAACACCCTGGGGGCTGTAGTGAGACCAAAGGGCAGAGCTTGAAACTGATAATGACTGGCTCCCAGCTGGAAGCATAAGTGACTCCTTGATGCTCTGTCCATTTTTATGTGATAATACACATCTTGGCGGTCTATCGAGCACATCCAGTTGTCTTTCCCTAAGAAGGGAAGTATCGACTGCAGTGTCACCATTCGGAACTTGGACTTCTTGACTGATTTGTTTAGTTTGCTGAGATCCAGTATGGGTCTCCAGTCCCCTGTTTTTTTTTGGTACTGAAAAGAATCTTGAGTGAGTTCCAAATCCTATTTGGTCTGTGGGTCTTTTTGGATGACTCTTTTGTCTAGCAACTTTTGGATTTCTATGGTTGCTTGATCCCTTAGATTGGGTGGAACATCTGAGATTGTTTTGATTCTAGGTGGAGGGTAGGAAAAGGGAATGGAGTATCCTCTGGATATTATGCTTCATACCCACTTGTCTTTTGTGATATCGTGCCAGGTTTCTAGATACAAAGATAAACGCACCCCGACTGCCTCCAGAGTAGCACAGTCGGGCCTCCTTTCAGGAGCACTGATAGGGACGTCTGCAAAAGGAATCACAGTCACCCTGGTTTTGCAGACCCACTCTGCCTCTAGGATGACGCCTAACATTGTTTCCTCCCCCCCTGCCCCTGGGGAAGGAATCACCTTGTGTGTCTTGGAAAGCTCTTTGGGACTTTCTGAACCACATCTTATCTCCCTTCTGCCATATAGGGTAGGGTGTTGAAGAGACGGTAAAACATACTCCAGCAGCAGAGAGTTTTCCCTTCCTGCTTGCATTTGGTGAGTTTATCTTTAACTTTAGGTACAAAGAATAAGGAACCATTAAAGCGGGTGTTGGTGAAGGTAGACTTAAAGGGTTCAGCAAAGTTATACAAGCGCATCTAGGAGTGTCTCATAAGGGAAACCCCTGAACCCGCTGCTCTACTCGCTCCATCTGCTACGTATGATATAAGTCTAATAGACGAGATCACAACTGAGTTTAAGGTGGATAACTGGGTGGTAACCTTTTCTTGTACCCTCGCAGTTAAGGTACCTTGTAGAGTATCTCCTAGCTCCTTCAGGATGTCTCTCTGTAGCCTTGTAAAATGTGTAAGGTAGTTCAGCGATCTGAGTGTAAATGCCGCTGAGAAAAAGACATGCTTCCTGTATCTGTCCCTCATTCAACACTCTTTGTTTGGTAGATGGACAGATGAGGATGTCTCTGCAAGCTCCTTCTTGGTGGCTGCTGCCACCACCATAGCATCTACAGGCATGCCTTTGATCAAAAATAATTTTTCCATGAGGGATAACAAGAATTTGTTTGGCCTCCTAGGGACTGGTTCCACTGTGTCAGGTGCTTCCCATGCCTTTTGACTGACCAGGTCCATAAGCTCGTCAAAAGGCGGAGACACCCAAGAGGCTGAAGGTTGAGATCCTCATCAGAAGGGGTAATGGTATTCCAGCCACCTCTCTGTTTTAGGATCTCAAGGATATCTGCAAAGGAGATGTCTTCAGAGGACGACTGTGGGGACCCTTCTGACTCCTCAAGGTTAGTGTCTGAGGTGACAGACTCATTGAGGAGTCTACATGCTTCCTCTTGCATGTTTTCTTCCGAGGGGGCTCTTCAGAAGGGTATTCTGGGGAGGTCTCAGAAGAATGGAGATCACCCAGAGGGTGCTCCTGAGGCTGTGGATCTCTGCTGTCCTGTGGAAAAGGTGGTGCCAAGACAGAAGTCGGTGGTTTAGGAGGAAGAACACCAGTATCCTTGCATAGAGCTGTAGATTTGGCCAGCACACTCCTCATCAGCTCGAAGACCAACTCCCCTGGCTCCGAGGACACTGCCAGTCCTGAAGAAAAAGAGGAAATCCCCAGTTCCAGGGAGACTGGCTCTGAGGCTGATGTAGGAGCCAAGCTCAGCTGAGGTGATGCACCCAGAGGTAGACTCTGAACTGAAGAGGCTTGGGTCTGAGAATCCCCCTTGGGGCCGACCAGTGAACTTCGGCTCCCAGACACTGCGGATGGCACTGAGAGTGTCTGTCAGAGCAGATATCAGTTCTGGCAAGTCCCTATGGGGTGCCAGAGTCGAAGGTTCTACAGTAAGTGGTAATTGGTATTCTGGCTCTGAGAAACCAGTATGGCTCGGAGGAGGAACAGTAGTGGATGTAAAGGATTCGGACGTCTCCCAAACCAGTTGGGTAAGAGTGGAGAGCAAATTTGCCAGTGCCGGCGCCTTCAAGAGTCTTTACATCACCCTCTCCACATCCTCATCAGACAGGCTCCTATAGGACCTGGAGGAAGGGGTTGGTGAGAGAGATCTCTGTAATATAGGAGATCTCAAGGTAGGGAAGACCAGTGAAATATCCATCCACCGGCTCTGAGCAGAACTATCCTTTTTCGGCTCTGAGGTTCTTTGGGCCAGTGTAGGAATTTCAACAATAATAACCCCAGTTGGCTCCAAAAGCTGTGGAATCAATGAGGTGGAAGACTTAGAAGTGTTTTGCAATTTCTACGGCGGTCCAGATTATTCTGAAGGAACTGGAGATGGTCTCTTAACAGCTTTCTCTTTCTGGCTTGAAGGAGACTTTGTAGATTGTGAGGAAGAAGCACTGCGTAAAGTTTCCTCAAAAGATGGCTTTAGGAGACCTTTCAAAATTAACTTGTTTTTCCTCTCCTGTAATACTCGGGAGCTAAAGGAGTGACAAAAGGTACAAGTTTCTTGTAAGTGAATGGCCCCTAACAAGAGACACATATGCTATATCTGTCCATAATGGACATTTTCTGACTACATTTTTGGCACTTTTTGAAGTCCGAAGGCTTGTACTCTTTTTCTTTAGGTTCCTTAGACATAGTTATTTGAATGTAACGAATGCAGTAGCATACAATACCAAATATGGTTGGGAGGGTGGCCTAATGGTTAAGGTGTTTGCCTTACAAACACAAGGTACAGGGTTTGAATCTCACAGGGGATAATTGGCTAGGCTTAAAATGGCTCGCAGGGCAGTTAGCCTAGTACTAATCTATGAACCTACGAACCTATGAACTAAGAACATTCCGGACAGCTAGCTAGGTCATCTAACTGAAACGTATCTAAAAACTACAGTCAGAGATATACAAATTCAAAGAAAGAACTAGGTCCTCTAACTTAAATGGCCCCCGCCCCAATAAGAAAGGAGAAGAAGAAATGTACAACAAGAAAGCCCTCTAATAAAAACGGCCACCAAAGGTTCAGAAGGAAAACACGCCACACTATAATATATATATATATATATATATATATATATATATATATATATATATATATATATATATGGTTCTACCTGACATAATCGAAACCCCAAAACACCAACAACGCAATCACCGAAACCACATAACCAACAGTGCAAAAACACAAAACCCCACATGCCCGACAACAAAATAACCGACGGTACACAAACACGAAACCTCATACACTGCACACACCACAATCACAACAATCAACAAAGAAAACACATTCCCTGTCCAAAAACCACACACACAACACAAGCACACCAAAATCCCTACAAACCCACACTAAACCTCACATACACAACTATCTACAACCCTAACCCAAACCCTAACCCTAAGGTCCGTCACTATCGCATACTCAGCTAACCCGCGCCCTAACCCTAACTCACTTAACCCGCCCCTAACCCAAACGCAATCACTACCGCACACTTACTTGACCCGCTCCCTAACCCTAACTCACATAACCCGCCCCTAACCCAAACACAATCACTACCACACACTTACCTAACCCAAGACTGACCCTAACTCACTTAACCCACCCCTATCCCCACAGACCGTCAATATCCACACTTACCTTACTCGCACCCTAACGTCCGTCACTACCGCATACTTACACAGCCTTTTCCCATGTCGGCATCCTCGGCGTTGGTGTTTTCATCCGTTGCGTCAGTCTTCTGAATTGTCGATCTTCTGGGGCTCGCGATTCGCTTGTCGGTGTTCTGGCGTGTCGACTAACTCAGGTAGAACCATATATATATATATATATATATATATATATATATATATATATATATATATATATAAAAGGTTAAATAGAGGACTAGGTCCTCTAACTTAAACGGGCCTAGCCCTGAGCAATAGCTATCTAAATTAACGAGCTATGGAAAATACACACAGAAAAAAATCTAATACAAAGAATGAATTCCTAAAATTATAGTACAAGTCCTATCAAGCTATAACACCACTATCTTTTTAAACAACCGAGCTGACAAAAGCTCAACTAGTAACAATTCTTTAAACTAGAGAAAGATTTAAGTAAAGCTATCACTTTGGGATACGCGAGAAAAGCAGGCCTGCAAAAAATATGGCAGCCAAACAGTTGACAAACAGCAAAACTATCTAATAATAATTATACAACACCTAAGAGAACTACCTATAATAACTACTACTATATACTAATCATGAAAAGCTAACTAGTTATCAAAAACAGTAAGAAATACTTGAAAAAAGAACAAACTTAGTCACAGCCAAGAAGAGCACTTCTGAGCTCATAAAGCGGCAAATAAAATGTGAGGAGTCATACCACTGCATGATGGGATACTTACCTTGCCACGACCCAACTTAGAGACTTTGAGCTTCTGTAATTGGCCGAGTCGGAGCCGATGGTCGGCTCCAACTTACACAGTAAGGATGAAGGCGAGATAGGACAACATAACATTATTAGTTATAATTAACATAATATTATACGTAACCATGTTGAGCCTCAGTATCAAAGTAAGGTTCCTAACTCTTTGGGTTAATATAGTTTTATATAACCTTTCCAAACAGGTTTCTGTTTTTTTTTTGAAGAAACTTCTGATTCCTCATCCTCATCTCTTTCTCTATTGACTCAACATTTTCAGCTCCACCTTACTTTTACATTAACAAATTACATAATCTGTTCTGTAATTCACCCAGTTCCATCTACCACGCCTTATGTTTTCATTGTGTCACCTATTTCAATCATAAATAGAGATGGCCATTAACTCACCTCATATTGTATAGGATGCAGCCGTCTCCCCTGTTATGATCCCTAATTTTTCTCCAGTTATCTGGAATAAACACTTCTGTTTCAAATATTTTAACACATTGTCTTTCAACTGCTTCAACAGGAGATATTTGAGGGGAAATTAACTACAAGAAAATCTGGAAAATGATACAGAAGAATGACAGGAGGTGTATCCCAAACAGTGAGTTACTCCATTAAAGACTGGCAATATTAACGATTGTTAATCCTAATATAAACTCTTGCTGGATATGAATGATAAGCAAAACATGCTATTGATTGGTCTTTGAAGTGATGACCCCCATGTACCATAGCAACATGAAGGAAGAGTTCACAAAACATCCTGGCTATTGCAGTGATGCTAGGCTTTTTCGCAGCAGTAGTATCATGTGGGTTAGGCAGACAATTAATGTTAACACTTAGTAATTCTCCCTTAGCCCATTCTAGAAAATCCAATGACATGGATAATACTCCTGTAATTGAGGAGTCCAGAGGAAGATATATTTGCCTACCTGTGAGATTGTCTCCGCTGATAGGCTTCGGGAAACTAGTCCCTTGCAACCTGGTGGTTCTATAACATTTTTATATTTCCTCCATTAATTTGAGCCTTTCTTCCTTTTTCAATCTCCCAGCATTTTCAGCTGAATGGGATTTCTTGGCTAGTTACCTAGCAGCTCCTCCCCTGACCAATCAGGTGTGGACAAAGGTATTGGAATACCTGGCCCAGGAATGGCACCATTTTTAAAGTAACTCTTCCCATCTTGAATCATATCACCAAGTGCTTGCTATGTAAGTGTACTGTGATATTTGCTATTTACTATGTTTTAGATTGCAGTGCTTCAAACTGTTTTAATTAAATCCATTCTTGACATATTTTATTTTCAACTGTGCTCGACAACTGCAAAGAAATTAACAGTTCTATGATTACTGTGTGCTTATGATTGTGATTAAGTATTTGTTTTCCTTGCTAACTGAATCGCTGAAAATCTGAAACTTGCGCTACCACAATTCTCTGAGTGCACACTGCTGTAATAGTCATTAACTAGGGCGCACGATGCTGTAAAAGATCCAAATTGAATGAACAGAAGCAATTCATGTATAGTGTGATTTTATTTGTTGAACTAGGTTAGATGCCATTGAATAGAGGCGCAAACGCTGAGCTAGAATAATATAGTATTAAACCTCATATTAAAAGACAGAGCCTTTTACATTGATACCAAAACAAACGTGCCTGCATTGTAAAGTGTAGATCCTACACTAATTGTATTGCTAAGGCATCTGTAATGTAACCTAACAACTCTGATTTAATCAGTTGTTCAAATGATTAGTTTTACCAATAATGAGGCTATTTCAATGTAAGCACTGCAATAGTTGATTGTTAATAACTACTTAGCCAGTGTTTTCCAAGATTCAGCCATTAACAATAGGTTGGATGGTATGTCTGCTAAATCAAATTGAAAGCATGTCCGCATGCTTCACTTTATAACTCTAGATAACTTTCTGACACACTGCTACAGTCGCTAATGTAATGAGCTTAAATCCAATGCATATTTCCAAAATTGTCTATCCCAAATTAGCTGTGATATTAAGGTGGTTTTACATTTAAATGAATATTTCTCCTTGGATGCATTGTTTCTGACTTCGAATTATATTGTGTAGCATAGTGTAAACAGCTTTCTGCTTTGCTTTTTTCTTTACTATGCTCTACTTTTCTTAAATGTTGGCTTACAAACTCAATTATTGTTTGCTCTCTCTCTCCTATTTTCTTTCCTCAGCAAGCCTATCTAAAAGAGACTTATTCTGTAGCTCATCTCCCCAGAGAAACGGATACGCCAATCCTCAACTGCTAGGCTTCCTTTTGTCTCTCGGCTGTGGTCTGTCAATTTAAAGTCCAGTACACAAATGGCCAGCACAAGAGGTAATAAGCACAACAGACCAAAAATAATAACATTATTTATTAGTCCCAGACCGGTTTCTGCAAACCTGCCTTCCTCAATGGGATATGTGACTCTCTCAATTTAAAGTACCTATATGTATCGTAAAGAATTCAGGTTTTAGTTTTATCTCTGCCATTGCTCTCTTCACTCTAGTGGCAAGCACAGGTGTCCTAGGCTGTCCTGTTCCTACTCTTTTAGCTAGCACATTACTGAGTTTTTGACCTGAAATACATGCTTTAACACTACCAATCTGTCATTACCTCTCTTGTCCTGCCATCAGCCTCTCGTTCAACACTAACAGTTAAATGTTTGCCTACCTGTGAGATTGTCTCCATTGATAGGCTTCGGGAAGCTGGTCCTTTACAACCTGGTTCTACCTGCTCTGTTCGCCCTTCAGGCTAACTCCACTCCCCTACCCTGCCCCCAAATCTCACCCACCCCCACTACGCCTATATTTATTGTAGCCACAGCCCACCCCTTAATTTCAATCCTATCCAGTCTACTTCCACCTGAAACTTAACCCCTCCCCACCTTACCCAATAGTAATACAAAGTACACCCTCTCTCTTAGTCCAGTCAGTAGTACCATAGCTTACCCCCACCCTAACACTCCCATCACTAGATACACACTCCCTCACTCCCATACTCCTTCCAGCCTCACCATTTTTTCCCACCCAGCTACACATTAACTGTTAATTACTGTTTATTCACCTGTTAGTCACATATCCCCCTACTCTTCCAATCCCTTTCTACCCCCAACCTTATTAATACTTTTAGTACCCTTATACCATGCAGCCTCCTATTCTACAACCCACCTCTTCCTCACCTTTTCTCCTTCCACACAGACCCTTCACCATAATACCCTCCACCACCCTCCCAAATTACACTTTCACTTAATAGTACCCTCTTTGATTCAAATTAACTTCCTTCACTTCTTTAAACTATGAGTCATGCCAACTATAACAAAAATCCATATGTCTAAATTTCTACTACACTTTCCCTTCTCACACAAAATAAAATCCAAGCCAACTGTTCTATCTCCCCTAAGCATCCTTCACCTAGCAGGTGACATTCACCAAACCCTGGGCCTAACTCATCTCTACACAAAAACTCCCCTCCATCTATCTACCCCCTCTTCCACAAATCTCTTAAAATGTTTGATCTAAATGCCCAAAGTCTCTGTAACAAAATGTCCTTGTTTCAAGCCTGGTTAAACCACAACCAACCAGACATTAAAGCCATCTCTGAAACATGGCTCAAACTTCACATGTCTGACTCTGAATTTCTACCCTCTAGCTTTTAAGCCCTTAGAAATGATCGAACAAACAAAAAAGGTGGTGGAGTTGCTCTAATCTACTCCAGCTTACTCTCTATAATTCCATACCCAAATCCTATCCCTCAGTTTGCTAATGCTGAACTAGTAGCTTGCTTGCTAAAAATGAATAAACATAAAAGTCTCTGCATCATCACTCTATATATTCCACCTGGGAGCAATATCCCAATCCTTGAAGATATCCTTCTATGGGCCTCAACCCAATTAAATAATAAAACTTATATACTTGGTGACGTAAACATAAACTGGACTAATATCAATAACACCACTCCTACCCACTCCATCAACCTATTTAACTTTTAACCAAATAATTCACTCTATAACTAGACCCAATAAAAGTAACTTGCTAGGTCAACCCTTTACTGGATCCTAGTATCCCACCCTAATAAAATTACTAACTCTGGCACCATTCCTGACTCCATTAGTGACCACCCCCCTGCCTATGCCCTTCGCTCAACCTCCTCCTCCCCACACTAACATTACTACTTACAAACTCGTAACCTAAATAATTTTGACTCTAGCAGTTTTTCAAACTCCCTCAAACAAATGAACTGGAATATCCAAAAAACCCTACCTCTTGACAATGCCATTGATCATTTTAACTCTACTTTTCTAAACACTCTAAATTCCTTAGCACCAATTCGGACAAAACAAATAAAAACCACAAGCACCCCATCGCTAACCAAAAACACCAAACAACTAATGCTCCAAAGAGACAAATACTGGAAGCAATACCAAAAAAAAAATAAACTCCCTAATACCATCCTTCAGTATAAACAATTCTGTAACATTGTGAAAAAACAAATAATTAGTGACAAAAAATCATATTATATCAAACTCCAATCCAATTATGCTAAAAACCCCAGACAGTTCTGGAACTGTATAAATACCCTTCACAACCCCAGCACCAAAAATAATCCATGCTCTGACCCCAGTAAATCTGATCAAGAGTTAGCCTCACTTTTCAACTCTTTCTTTGTTGACACTATCTTCTTTATCGACACTATCTCTGAACTCACCAAAACCTTTCCCAATAACAGTCCTCATTCTAACGTTACCTCCTCTGCCTCCACTGCCACACCCACTAAATATAACCCCCCCATGTTCAACCTCAAACCCATACCCACTTGTAATATAAAAAGACTTCTCTCCAAACTAAAACCATGCTCTAATGCACCAGATAACATGCCCTCAATTTTTCTCAAATCTGCCACTGATGGGATTGCTTTCCCCATTAGCATCTTAATAAACAGATCCATACAAGAATCTTATGTCCCCAAACTCTGGTGTAAACCTTACACTCTACCTCTTCACAAAGGAGGGAAAAATAACAGCATCTCTAATTTCCGCCCTATAGCAATACTCTCCCCCATCTCCATAATCCTAGAAAAATGCATCCATCTCCAGCTCATGCCTTTCCTAACTCAAAACCAATTCCTCACCCCAACTCAACATGGTTTCCGTCACGGGTACAGCACTACAACAGCTCTGCTGTCCTTCCTCAATACAGTCATGCATGCCCAAGATTCAGGAGAAATAGTCTTCACTGTGCTTTCTGGATCTCTCCAAGGCATTCAATACCATTTTCCATACCCATCTACTCAGTTGTCTTTTTAACTTGCATCTCTCCCAAAATTCCATCTCTTGGTTCTCAAGTTGCCTGACTGACAGATCCCAAGCTGTAAAATGGAAAAATGGTATCTCCCCCTTTCTATTTACCCCTATCAGCATTCCACGGGGATCTATCCTAGGTCCTATGTTGTTCAACATCTTCATCAATACATTTCACTCAGCTATACCCAATACCAAAATAATCCAATATGCAGACGACTCAACTTTAGTCTGCTATGCCACTAACCTTCCTGAACTCCTAGCAAAGACCCAGTGCACCTTTTCAACCACCGAGGCATAGGTGCACCAAAATCATCTCTCCTTAAATGCTAACATATCCAAAATACTAATTTTCCTACCATCAAAATCCTTCCCATTTGACAAAACCTCTTTCAAAGTGGTAAGCCAAACCAATTTTCCTTGAATACCATATTCTGCAAAACATTAAAAAAAAAATCAAAAACTTTGGATGCTATATCGCTTCCTAACACCCCATAACAGACATACTCTGGTATCCACTTACCTTCTTCCCTCTCTAATGTATGGCACACCTCTTCTAACCAATCTATCAGCTTCCATTACTTCCAGATTAGAGGGTTGCTATAACAAAATTTCAAAATTTGCCACTAACACCAAAACCTTCTCACACCACTGCCTTGCTCTTCACTCTCTTTATTGGGTAGAACTTCCAAATTTTCTAGATTACCTCCAGCTCTTAACAGGTCATAGATTACTCTTTAACCCATCCAGATGCCCTACCCTATCAAACATCCTTCTGCCCTACACCCCCAACAAAACTCTTGGGTCTGCCAACCAAAATCTAATCACTGTCTCCAAACCTAACCATCCACCAAGACAACTACCTCTGTCCTTCTCCTTAGCCAAAAAATGGAATTCTCTCCCTCCTACCCTAAGAACACTGCTAAACATAGAAAATTTTATGACTCAACTTCATTCCTATTGCCTCTCTAATCGTAAATGTACCTGCATCCTTCCAACCTAGCTTATCCCTCCTTTAAACCCTCTTATTTCTAAACATAAATTCCACCTTCTTAAAATAACGTTCTTTTCAATCACTAACTACTACTTGGATTTCTACTTTTAGTTCATTATAAGAAGGCCTCAGACAAACTATTGTCTACAATCTGACTACAACAACTGCCTTTCTAAGAACAATCTTGTAAATACTATTCTTCGATATGTAAATAATTGTATCTCACATCTACTGTATACATTCTTTTGATATGTAAATAATTGTATTTCATATCTACTGTATATTTGACAGCAATTGCCTTTCTCACAACATTTTTGCAAATACTGCTCTTTGATATGCAAATAGTTGTATTTACATCTACTGTATATTTTCTCTACATATTTTTACTGTATTTTTCTTTATTTTTTATTTTTCTTTATTTCGCTATATTGCTGGAGCTTTTCTCCCCAGGCCTGCACTGAAAATGGGCTCCCCGGGCCCAGTGGACTTTCCCAGTCATCAAACTGGAGTAAATAAATGTGTTTTAGTAAGCCATAATTTACACTAATATTTATCTCTTGTCTCAGCAATATGCTGACCTACCCACACTTCTTTGCTGAAAAGTGAAAATAGCTAACAGTGAGTGTGAACTCAGAATTCCCCCATGCAGCTTGTTCAGTGAGCCATTATCTCTTGTAAAAATAATAATAAGTCATATATTTTCGGTTATATATAGTGAAGCACCTGGCACCATTTATTTGGGCTCTTTAGCCTATTAGCATTAAGCAAATAAACACATGCATACAAAGGAGCAACGCGTCTTATAAAATGAAACTTTTATTTTATTAGACTTGTGTACTTGCCTATACATGAGCATTTAAATAGCTTTCTTGCTGGACCATTATTACATAGTGTTGTATACCCCTACTGACCACTAGTGATATTTTTCCCAAAATCTCTGCAAAATCTCTCCCCAAATTAAAACAGTGTCAAGTGGACTAACTGAGATGAACTCAGAAAGATTTCCCACTTAGTATAACTATTTAGAAAAATATAACTAACTCCCAAGTCAGGGTAGCATACTTTATCCCACACCCTATGGGGGATCCAAGTTACAATGTCGACTACACAAATAGTCAGTATTCAGAATGTCAACTGGACAATATGAAATGCCTGGAATAGGGAAAAATATCATAAAAAGCATAAAACATAATTTTTGCTGGGGTGAATGCCCCCTTGCACCATCACAACCCCTGCTAATTATATATACCGTCTCCTAGATCACACTACAGCTGGGTAAGGGCATCCCCCTCCCCCAATCTCCACTATTCCATGATCTTGGACACCAGCTACCAGCATTTGTTGACCTTTTGAATGTTTGCTATTTTATATTTGATATCTTGAGGGTCAACAGCTTTGGCAGTCGATCATATGACAAGGACCAGCTCATCAGTCTTAAGGAGTATTACCTGCTTTTGTTTCAGTATATAATTCTTTTGCATTTCTGCCTGTTGTAAAAAGTAATTCATGCTTAGTGTCTGATGATTCAATTTACCTTAGCCTTTCTTCTTGATGCAACAGCTGTTTTGATAATTGTTTAAGCTGCTAACAAGTTAATTCATTAAATTCTAGCAAGCCTAACAGTACTTCACGATAAAGTGCCTCCCTTTCACCATGTAGATCTGTGTGGTTTAGTTGACCATTTTGTGTCATCATCCTACTTCTCTCTGAGCTATTCTAAAGTTGTTTTTAGAAATGGCTCAGAACCAGGAGTTGGTGCAGATTGACCAGAATCTTCTCCAGATGAGGCACTCCCACCTTGCTCACCAGCTTTAGCCTCAGCCCTATCTGCAGTAGCTGTAAACTGCAGCAGACACACCTCCAACTCTGATGGACCATGGTGACCTGCAGAAAGCTGAAAAAAATTGGAAAAGTGACATCAATGAAGAAGAACTAGAATTCTGTAATAGATATGGTTCAGTAGAAGGAGGAGGATGCAACTAAACCTGTTGTGTCTGTAACCTCTTCTGCCTCCTTTTTCTTCTGGTACCATTCTCTTCAATTCTGCCTGTCTGCGCTGAAAGGATATGTAAGAAATTGCATATCATGTATTGGTGTAACTACAGTGCAGATGACAGTGCAAATCTACAGCTCCACTTACATGTGCAAGCAGGCAAGCAGAAGCCAGAAATGATAGCCCCAGCCCAACATAGAATTATCCTAGCATGTACATGTCCAAAGAAACAACAAGCATTCAGATGCCAGTGTTATAGAAGAGGAGTGTATATTACCATAGTTAACTAGAAAGAAGCATGAACAAGTACAGTAATGCTGTTTGGTGAAGTGAAGTGAAGCAGACACAGATACGCTAACAGTTATGTATGATACAGGAGCATGAAATGGTGGCCACAGTGCCTCGGTCACAGTCTTATAACTGCCTCACAAAACAGGACAGTGCAACAACAAAACATTTGCCATCTACAGCACACACAACATACAGACCATAATGTACAGCAGCCAAACTGGTATATCCTGGTATCTTAAAGAGTATATAAAGAGAAATAAGTTATGTCTTACCAAAAAGTTCCATCTGTGTTGTAGATCTTTGTTCATTCATTACTATTGGGATCTCGGTTCCATCCTTGGAACTGATACGGCCGTTTCCAAGCACGTGCTAACCACAAACTCTCAGCTAAGCCTACCCATAATGCCCCTCTCCTAGTTACTGCAGATCGAGTTTGCCTGCCACTATATGATAGACGTAGTAATAGAAAAAATAGTAGAAGGCTCTGTCTAAGCAAATACCCTAACCAGGAGTTCCTAAAGTCCACCAGGAGTCCAGGCAGGGGGAAGGAGGGCGGGAAGTAATGAATGAGCAAAGATCTTCTTTATCTGATGTTGTAAATCTTTGTTCATTCATTACTATTAGGACCGAGTCCCCAGCTACTTGAGTCCTGGATGGCCTTAAGGAGGGATATTCCTGAGCACCATAGAACCAAATGATGCTTGTCCCCTGGAGGCCAAATCCAATTTGTAATGAGAGATAAAGGTATGAGGTCTTGCCCAAGTGGCAGCTGCACAGATATCATCCCTAGAGGCTCTGGAATGAAAAGCTACAGAAGTAGCCATAGATCTGGTAGAATGAGCCTTTATTCTGGAAGGTAAGGATAGCTTATTCTGTTGGTAGATAAAGGTAATGATGTTTCTAAGCCAGGAGGATAAAGTCACTTTGGAAACAGGTTTACCCAATCTGGGTCCTGCAAAGGCCACAAACAATTGATCTGTTTTCCTGAAAGATTTAGTCCTGTCCAAATAACAACAAAGCTGCCGATGCACATCAAGGGTGTGCAAAAGGTACTCCCCTCTATTAGAATGCTGAGGGAAGAAAATTGGCAGGTCAATAGATTGGCTAATGGAAAATCCAGAAATGACCTTGAGCAAGAAAGAAAGGTCAGTACGAAGGGACACCCTATCCATGTGGAAGATCAAGTAAGGTCTCTTGACACTCAAGGCCTGCAGCTCAGATACTTTTCTCACTGAGGTAAGTGCTACTAGAAGTAAGGTTTTCCATGACAAAAATTTTAAATCACATGAATCAAAGGGCACGAAAGGAGGACCTGTGAGAGACTGAAGTACCAAAGTCAAGTCCAAGGGTTCTAAGGGAGGCTTGACCAGAGGTTTAACAAATAATACTCCTTTCAAAAGTGTCTTGCATAGGCGGTGTGACATAATTGAAGAATTATCAAGTCCATTATGAAAACTGGCGATAGGTGCTAAGTGTACAGTGATCATTGATGCTGAGGTTCCTGCATGCAAAAGAGTATTCAGGTATTGTAGGATCTTTTGAATAGGCATAGAGAAAGGATCTAAGTTCTGATCTTTGGCCCAAATAGAGAACCTAGTCCATTTACTAGAATAAACTTTCCTGGTGGAAGGTTTGTGTGAAGCCAGAAGAATTTCATGAACAGGAGATGGAATGTCAGGCAGCCTGGCAATCATTGGAACTGGAGGAACCAAGCTGTGAGCTTGAGACTGTGGAGGTTCGGATGAATCAGTCCCCGAGGATGAGATAACAGGTCTTGAGAATGATCCAGGATCCACAGGCTGTGAATCAGATAAGGCCATAGAAATGGGAACCAGACGACGGGGCCAGTAGGGGGCAATGAGGATCACTTTGCTTCTCAACCTCTGAGCTTTCTGGAGAAATTTTGGAATGAGGGGAAACGGGGGAAAGACATACAGAAGACCCGGGGGCCAATCATGCATTAGAGCGTCCCTCGGTGGTTCCCCCTGAGGGGGGATCATGGCAAAGTAGCTTCTGCATTTGTAGTTTAGGGGGGAAGCAAACAAATCGCAGCAAGGCTTTCCCCAGCATTGGAAGATCCGATCCGCTGTTACAGGGTTGAGGGACCACTCATGAGGCATCAGGATGTTCCTGCTCAGATTGTCTGCAATAAGGTTGGAACTCCCAGGAATGTGCATTGCTATAAGAAAGCGGTTGGAAGCTATCACCCAGTGCCAAATCCTCATGGCTTCCCAACACAGGGGGTAAGACCTGGTTCTGCCTTGCTTGTTGATACACCAGACGACTGACATGCTGTCGGACTGAATTGCAATGTTCCCAGAAGGTAGGGATGCATGGAACACTTGCAACACTAAGAGAACTGCCCTCAGTTCCAGGACATTTATGTGCAAATTGGAAATGCCCCCCTCCACCCTAACAGGGAAGTGTCCGTGGTCACTGTGGCGTGGGCTGGGGAAGACAGAATAGTCAACACAAAAGATTTGATTGTGACTTCATCCACCATAGCATTTCTTCCTTGCGGCAGTTTGTAAGACGTATCATGTGGTCGAGTGGGGGAGTTAGAAATGACCATTGTGCAGAAAGGAGTCACTGCAGGATTCTCATGTGCAATCTTGCCAGTGGTACTAACATAGTGGCAGCCACCATGGAGCCTAAGAGTTGCAGTACAAGACGTGCTGGTACATAGGTCTGAGGATGAAGGTCTTGGATTTGGCATCTTATTTTCGAAAGCCTGTGAGGGGGGGAGAGAAGCTTGACAGGATGTTGTGTCGAAGACCGCTCCAATAAATTCTAGTGTCTTTGTTGAGGACATTTGAGATTTGTCCTTGTTGATTGTAATCTCCAGGCAGAGAGTGAGACCTTGAGTGTAAGAGGGGCTGCAGACCAAGAGATTCCTGGTCGGAGCGGTAGGGAGCCAATCGTCTAGATACAGAAACACCTGGAATCCTTGTAGTCGAAGATGAGCTACCACAGCTGCCATACATTTGGTAAAAACTCAGGGGGCTGTCGAGAGATGGAATGGCAGTGCCGTGAACTGGTAGTGATTGGCTCCCAGCCAGAAGTGGAAAAACCTCTGGGAGCGGTGATCCATCTTTATGTGGTAGCACTTGTCCTAGAGGTCTATAGAGCACGTCCAGTTGTCCGTCCCTAGGAAGGGAAGAATGGACTGTACAGTGACCATCTGGAATTTTTGAGGTTTAATAAATTTGTTCAATAGGCTGTGATCCAGGATTGGTCTCCAGTGCCCTGTCTTTTTTGACACTAAAAAGAACCGCAAGTAAAACCCGGATCATGTCTGGTCTGGTGGAACTGGTTGGATGACTCCTTTTCTTAGCAGCTTTTTTATTTCTAAGGCTGCTAATTCCCCCTGATTGGGTGGTACATCGGAGATTTGTTTGACGGGTCTGGGAATTAAATTGAATGGTATTTGGTAGAGTTTGGATATTATTCTCTGCACCCAAACATTGGTAGTAATAAGATGCCAGGCTGGTAGGTGCAGAGAAAAACGACCCTTGACTGCTTCCAGAGGAAAGCAATCAGGACGCTGCTCAGGAGCGCTGATAGGGTCTTCCGGAGAAAGACTCTCTAGCACCCTGGTTACGCGGACCCTTCTACCCCAAAAGGGGCATCTTCCATATGAGTTGCCCCCTCTGCCCCAGGGGGATTGTTCACCACGAGTGTCATGAAAAGATCCTTGGGATTTCTTGAACCACATTTTTCCTCCCTTCTGGTTCCTGGAGTAGGACCTCTGGGGGTTGGAAAAGTGTATGCCCACAGCAGACAAGGTCTTTCTGTCTTTCTCACTATGTGCAAGTGTGTCTCGTACTTTGTGTCCAAAAAGTGCAGATTCGTCGGCAGGTGCATTGATGAAGGAAGATTTAAAGGGGTCCGCAAAGTCACACAACCGCATCCAAACATTACGTCTCATGACAATGCCTGATGCGGCAGCTCGAGCTGCCCCCTCGGTGGTGTGAGATATCAAATGCATCAAAGAGTTGGAGATTGATTCAAAGGTAGCTAGCTGCAAGGCGACAGTATCACGCGCCTCATCAGGGAATACTCCCACCAAAGAGGAAGACTTTTTAGAAATTAGGCATCTTTGGAGGCGAGTAAAGTGTGCCAGATAGTTCAGCGACTGAATGGCGAAGGTCGCTGAAGCATAGGTCCACTTCCCTATTCTGTCCATGGTCTGGGACTCCCTGCTTGGAAGATGGACAGTGGAACTATCTTCTGCCAGTTCCCTCTTGGTGGCCTCTGCTATGATCATAGAATCAACTGTCAACTGCTTGGACCAGTGGGGGCTGGTCTTCAGGTGTAGATAAAATTTTGTCTGGCCTCCAGGGGACAGGTTCTACATTGTCCGAGACTTTCCAGGCACACTGCACAATGAGCTTAACAAGGTCATCTGCCGGTGGGGTCACCCAGGAAGTAGATGGCGGGGCATGGAATGCCTGCAAGAACACTGATTCCTCAGAAGAAGGGTTAGAGGACTTCCAGTCTCCCCGCTGCTTGAGGATTACGTGAATGTCTCTGAATGAGATGTCATCTGGGGAGACTGTGGGGACCCTTCCCCCTCATCACAATCAGTGTCTTCAGTGATAGAGTCCTCCGGGGAATCAACGTGCTTCCTTTGCACCATTTCTTCCAGGATGGCTCCCCAGTGGGATCTTCTGAGGAGGACTCTGGAGAAGGGGTTCCCTTCAAAGGGGGTTCTTACGACTGCCATACCCAGGGGCCTGAAATATAGGGTTGAGAGAGGTACATACTGGGGGGGGGGGTTCTGATACTGATGTCATTGGTCTAAATGCGAGCCTTTGGAGTGAAGGACCCTCTCCATCACCTGGACAACAGGCCTGCCTGAGGAGGGATGGGAGCTTGGAACTGGAAGGACAACCTCAGAACCGGAGTCACACCCCACCCTGAGGAGCCCACCTCAGGTGAGGAGCTCCTAGAAGACTGGAAGCCATTGAAGCCATGGACATAGATGGCACCAGTGAGAAAATAGGTGCCGGGCTAGGTACCAAGGTATGGATGGTCCAAGCACTGCTCCAAGAGATCATTGACTCCACCGGAGCCGATGCAACAGGGGTGGTCAGTGCCGACAGAGGAAAAACTGTTGTCAGAGCTGAGACAGTATGCACCAGAGTGATCATCGGTACCGAGATCTCTGGTATCTGGGTTGAGGCCGGAGGAGGATAAACAGGGGAAGATGTAGTAAAAGATTCTGAGCCAAGAGGGATGGAAGGTCTAGCTGGAATGGGTAATCCCCTAGCTGCCAGAAGCTGATCCACAACCCGCACTAGATCTAATTCAGAAAAACTCCTAGTGGATCTAAAGGAGGCTGCTGAAGGAGAATCAAGTCATTCTAGAAAGGGGTTAAACCTCTGCCCCAAAATCTGGTCGTAAGTTGGAGAGTATCTTGTCCTGGGTAGATATTTGAGTTTTGGAGCCGATGGAGCCGAAGAAACTGTCAGCACCATGGCCGGCAACGGTGCCGAAGCAGGTACGGTCATCAGAGCCAATGTCGGATCCAAGGACAGCACCGAAATTAGTGGTGCCAAGGTTAGAACCGAAAAAGGGGTGAATATCATGGACAGCAATGAGGGAGAAGATACAGAGCCTGGTGCCGAAGAGGTCTGTGCCAAGGGTGCTGGCGAAGCATGGAGCTGACTTGGTTCCGTAACTGACGGAGATGCAAGAACCGAGTGATTCTGTTTTTCCTTATGTTTTTTGGTCTTTGGAGCGGGTGAGACCTCTGACCCAGATAGAGCCTCCGAAAAAGGTGTCTTGATTAAACCTTTTAAAATAAGCTTATTTTTACGTTCTGTTAATGTATGATTACTAAAACTAGCACAAATGCCACAGTCAGCTTTAATATGATCCACGCCCAAACAGTAGACACAACGAGCATGTGTATCCGAGTTAGGCATCTTATGCCCACACTTGTCACACTGTTTAAACCCCAACTTAGCTTTGTCTGACATAGTAAGGCAACAAGTCTATCTTATAGAAAAAAAATAAGGGAGAGAAAAAGATGAGAGAATACCAAAGATGGTATTTAAACAATGCCACAAGTGGTAAGGAAGGTCAAAGGCAGGAGAGAGGGACAGAACCACTAATGGTAGAAATTAAATTACCAAGGTAAAGGGTAGGGAATAGAATTAGTTTATAGGCGACAGTGAGAAAAGGCTAAATTGACTAAACAATAATAACAATTTTGAAGAGAAACTATCTCAAAAATCACAATTTTCTACTTAGCTTTGAGAGAGGTGGCTAGCACGTCTAACTAGGAATGTGGCAAACAAGATCTGGAGTAACTAGAAGAGGGGCATTATGGGTAGGTCTTAGCTGAGAGTTTTTGGCTGATGCAAGCTTGGAAATGGCCGTATTAGTTCCTAGGATGGAACCGAGGTCCTAATAGTAATTAATGAACAAAGATTTACAACATCAGATGTACTGTTATAAATGACATGTGAAAAACAGGAAAAATATTTATTAAATGAAATACTGTGCAGGTGAGATATAGTAAATATTTACAATACCATTTGGGATATCCTTGTCTCACCTGTATTTGCCATGCCTGAAGATGACAGATTTGCAGTGACGCAGATCATTGTACAGGCACTAGCAGTGTTTACTGGTACGTGGGATGCTAGTCAACTTAGACAGCAGGCCTGCCAGGTTGTCCCAGTCATACACAGGACTTGCATGTGGTCCCAACGGATGCTCCCTGAGCTGGATGCTGAGGAGATAAACTATTATTTTGTTCTCTTTCTCACATCATGCAGATGGTGTCTGTGGAGCACTAGCATTAATGGCCTTTTCCATGAATGCATAGTAAAACAAGATGGCAGCCTGATATTCAAGCCATACATGGAACTCCAAATTTTGTCATGCAGCTTAGCACCTCCCTGACATGTTGATATGTATAATTTGCATGATTGAGTTGGTATGTACAGAGTGCTAGTGACAAGCAGCAGAATATATCTACATCTTGTGTCACTGGTGTGCTTTGCTGAAACAGCAATTCATATACAAAGATGGACTCAAGCCCATTCGCATAGATAAGATACAAACTAGTACATATTAGCAGTGTTCATGTCGATCTGCTATTCCGGTTGCCAAAAAAACACATCAAGGAAGAATGTACAGCAGCCTCATTTGAGCAGCCTGAGTCACTTCCTGGCTGTACAGAAGCAGCAATTTCCTAGGAGAGCCCTCAAGAGCTACACAGTGGTTTGCATTGCTGTGATAAGGGACATATATCAGCATTGTCACACACATGTTAAGATCGCCATGTGGAGTACCTCCTGTAATAGTACTATGATAAGGGACATATATCAGCATTGTCACACACATGTTAAGATCTCCATGTGTTGTGTCTCCTGTAATAGCACTGTGATAAGTGACATATATCAGCATTGTCAAACACGTTAAGATCTACATGTGGAGTGCCTCCTGTAATAGCACTGTGATAAGTGACATATATCAGCATTGTCACAAACGTTAAGATCTCCATGTGGAGTGCCTCCTGTAATAGCACATCAGTGAGAACATCAGTAGTGGTCAGTAGTATTCATATCTACAACACTCACCTACAAATGTACTGTATGGCTATGATGCACATCTTCACAAATTCTAGTCAGGGATGGGCACTCACTTAAGCAGGATTGCCATCTCCTCTCCATCCATTCAGACTAGTCTTTGTTGCACCATGGTGGTACCCTGTGTGCCTTTGCTTGACAGTAGGTGATGTTAAACATAATTGAGGGATGGTATTCTCATAATTTCTGTGTTGCCCTGCAAAAAAAAAAAAAAAAAAAACTGCACGCAACTATAGACTAGTTTTAAACTAAGCCCCACCTGGGTCCTGCGTATCAGAAGGAATAAAGTATAGGAGCACTCTTTGCTGGTGAATTCCGTATTGCAGGCTTCCACTAGCGAGTGGGAAGGAAAAGTTTAAAGACCTACAGAGAGATATGCTGATAGCCCTGAAAAGGACTTTTTGTACATGATCTCTGCTTTTTTGAACATGACAATGAGCAGTTTCTCTTACCAGGTATCAGTTACCTCATTCACCTACTGGTTGTAGCCTTAAATCAGTTAATCAGTTTCCAAATAAAAGCTTCATTCTGCTGCTCCAGTGTGTGCCTCCCCGCACTACTTACAACTCTGAGATTGCACAACTGTGGGGAAAATAGAAAATAACCTAAATCACATTGCCAAATGATGTCACATTCAGTCCCCTTCCATAAGTTTAACAAAGTATAAATCCACAAAACTCAAGAAATGCTCAGCCTGTGAAACTGCACACACACACACACACACATATATATATATATATATATATATATATATATATATATATATATATATATATATATATATATATATATATATATATATATGTGTGTTATACATGTATGCATATGTGATAGAAATACCCAAAACCTTGTAGAATGCAAGCAAACACCCCCTGATATTATTTGTCTTTTTGGCTTTTCCCGGTTAGGAGTCGCCACAACAGAACTCCGGTCTGCTAATGATTGGCAGTAGATTTTTTTATGGTGCCGAGTTGCCAGCCCAACACCCAACCTTCAGCGAAGGCACGCCCATTCACGCATGTCTTTCGGAGACCACTCGACCACAGGGAGAACATGCAGACTCCACACAGAAGGCACTTCAGCCGTGAATTGAACAGGAGAACCTCTTGTTGTGAGACAACAATGCTACCGCTGTACCACTGCAGCTCAAACACACCCTGATGTATGTATTATAATAACTCTGAGATCACAATCCCCAGTGAAGGAGCATATTCTACAACCCTTGGTTTTGTCGGTCTTCAAACCTGTCAACCATCTGTTTTTTTTCTGTTTAGTTGACCAAAGTGTGTCTGCAAGATAGATGTCAACATTTGTGAGCTTAACCCCTATGTGTGTGTGTGTGTATTTATGATAAATGTGCCTGTGTGTTTGTGCGTATATAAACATAAACTGAAGAAAAACAAACTGTGTGTGTGTGTGTGTGTGTGTGTGTGTGTGTGTGTGTGTGTGTGTGTGTGTGTAGATATAGACACACTCTCACACATGCACACACACACACACACACACACACACACACACACACACACACACACACACACACACACACACACACACACACACACACACACACACACACACACACACACACACACACACACACACACACACACAGATTTTTAGGAATGCCATATGTACCATAAAGTATGGTATAAATTTAATTTAGGTGCATAAATAAAGCACACTACAGTGCCAGAGCATGTAGCAGCAGAGTTTTATCTGAATCACCTGCTGAAATGCTGTTAAAAGCAGGGCCTACAGCCCAAAATGACAGAGCTGTTTGCTGATTATGAAGAAGTTTTCAGGACCAAGAATGGAGACTCCTGGTCAAATCATAGCTAGTAGAAACTGGATTTTCTTATGGAGTACCAGAAGCTTTCCTGTGGATTTAGCTGTGGAGTGCCAGGAGCTTTCTTGTGGATTTACCTGTGGGACACCAGAAGTTTTCATGTGGAATACCAAGAACTTACCTATGGATTTATATGTGAAGCACCACCAACATACCTCTGGAACTGTATAACAATTTGAACAAAGCTGCATTTCCTGAGAACTATTTGGAATTTTATTTCAAGCTAGGCACTGTAAATGAACTACACAAGTTAAAATTCGGTGTCTAGTGAATATTTATTGCCAATGTAGTGTCCATGTATCTGTCCAAAATGTTGTCTAAATGATAAGACAGCGCCATAACTGTATGGCTGTATTAACTAATAAGCTTAATTGGTCATGACACCTGACTTGTATGTATACGAGGAAGAGTTCTAACACTGCAGATTCAGGGAAGTTGTCCTCTTAGAAAGGCAAATTGGTTAGCTGAAGTAAGGATTCTGGTTGGTATATCTGTAGTAAATAGAGTTTCCAACTTTCCTTGTCAAAAATTCTGGACATGTACGTGAAAGCAAAATGCGTTTAATTTTGACCCCCCCCCCCCCACGCAGCCATTCCAGTGTCCCATTACTTGGCTATTTCTCCCTAGTTGCCATAAACACTGTTCAAAACTCTCAGGGTGCATATTGTTTTATGCTTTACATCTACAATGATTACAGATATTTGGATTTAATTTAAAACTTTTATTTCAAATTTTATAGTACAAACCATACTTATTTGATTAACAAAGCAATACAGTCTCACAGTGAAAACAGACTTGGCATTAAAACTTCTCTTCTTTTGAAACTCACATTCACTGAAACAGCACTGAAACCCACGTTCAAAGAAAATGCATCTGGTCACATTGGTGGGTTAAGTTTAGCTTTGGGCTGTTTTCATATCATAGGCCCCTTGCACACATTTTTAGGCCATGCAAAAGTTATTTGATTCACCTTCCTGATTGCATTAAATTATAATATATGATAATTAAATTATATCCCTTTAATAATACAGCAGCATTTGTTTTAAATTTATAGTTTTGAACATTTTCCAGTAAGCAATGAAACAAAACATATGAACCAATATTGACAAAAAACTGCCTAATTCAGAACATTTCAACTGTAAAGGACTGTTATCATTACAATCCACCAATATCAGTCAATATGCAAAATCTCTGCAGAAGTAAAAGTCATGTGAATAATTCTACATTAAACATATGCAAGCACAAATTAATATTCTGTGGTAGCATGCATTCTTAGTGGGGTAACTGTAGTCAGTGAACTGATGCCTGGTCCTCAGTATGTTGCAAAGAATTTCATAGTGGGTTATTATATACATATTATAGCTTGCAGCTTACAGCTGTGTTTCTGTGAAACAGGAAGCTGTCTCTAAAAGGATGTATATTATTCTTAATAACAGTGCTTTACACGATTCCGCCCTTACATTGATAATGGTGCTTCATGGGGGCAGCACCACGATGGATGGAAATGAAGGAGCATTTAATTAGGAAAAAAGGGCTGACAGAGAGACTTTGTGTCCAGCTGGCATGATGTTTCCATATTCTTTTCTGAGAGTTAGATGTCAGGAAGAAAGAGATACACATATACTCATCACAGGTCTTAGACTCCTACGTTTACTGATATGATTTTTGCAGCTGTTTACCTAACCTCCACTTCTTTCTGTCCCTCAGTCTGCACATTTCTGATCCTTGTGTGAAACTATGTAAACAAACTCAAATATTTACAGATGGGCAGCAACCGAAAATAATGTATTGCCTCTGGTTAGTTAGTTAATGCAGCTGCACTGATATAGAATTAAACTAAATGTAGTTTACTGTGCTACTATTAACTGCACAAAAATACTTTCAGCTTTAGACAAGTACATGCTGAAAAGGTGCATCTAGAACAACATTCCAAAAATTGCATTATGGCTGCATCATACGGCTCACAGCAGATAAAATTTAAGACAAAGGATGAAATGCTGCAAATCCTGGAGATATTTTTCTCAAGTTTCAAAAAAAACAACACTTGCATACTTGGTTAATGAGCAAATTCATTTAAACATGGTGCATTCTATCAAACACTCACAAAAATAGACCTTCGTGACCAAGTCAAAAAATACAACAAAATGTACGCTGTATCATATTACTGAAGAAGATGCATTTTGCATTGATTGAATCTAGAGAATACCAAAATATAAAAATCCCTTAATCTGTTGACTGAATAAACTTAAAAAAGAAACGAAAGAAATAAAGAAAGCAGGAATATATTAGTAGACTAGTCAAGTTGGGAGGGTGGCCTAATGGTTAAGGTGTTTGCCTTACAAACACAAGGTGCAGGGTTTGAGTCTCACAAGGGATAATTGGCTAGGCTTACAATGGCTCGCAAGAGCAGTTAGCTTAGTACTAACCTATGAACCTATGAAAACACTTGTAGAGGCAGAATATATGTATATAGTTTAAAACGACTGAAGAACAGAAGTTGGAAGCAAACAGAATCCTTCTGGTCCACTTAGCCTGTTCATTCTCCTAACTGATACTCTGTGTATCATTGTTAACAGATATACTGATCCCTCTTACCGATCTAGAAAGCAGTATATACACACACTCCTACCTCTTTCATTTGTCCAACTCCGACCGTTTGTGGTGGTCCGCTGCAGCCTGCAGTCCAAACATCTTCAAGAAAGTGGAGACTGAAATACAAATTCCACCCGCCGCACGGAAGATGAAGACGTCACATAAATGAGAACCTCGGCTTCTGTGTCTTTGCGATGGCGATCAGATGCAAAGGGTATTCTTAAAGAAGGGCACCCTTTAAAAAAAAAAAAAAGTACTTTTTTTTTTTTTAATTGAAAGAAGATTTTATTTTTTCCGGACAAGAAAAGGCAGTCTCCGTATTCTGGACAGTGTCCCTTATTTCCAGACAGTCTGGAAGAATTGTGGACGGTTGGCAACCCTAATTCGAAGGAGCATCCATGAAACATTAATACTGAGACCTTAACACCTTACTAAATGGAATCAAATGGATCCTAACAAGAAGAGATTATGCTTGAAAGGACCTTTATGTTGTGGAAATGATTCCTGCCTCATGCTGAAGTAAAAAGGAATTACTGGACTTCTACATGATAATGACTTTTAAATCTTATTTTCTAAGGACATTTGGACTTTGCTAAAAGTACTATGCCACAGCCAAGAAGGTTGTTTTTTTTTTCATTTTTATTACAGAAAGTTTATTTATATGGTGCAAAAGCTCTTACTAAGAATTCAGTACTACTGACTTTACATTTTAATTTTACAATAAAACTGTATATATGCATTTATTGTATGCTTGTTTTCGGTGTGTTTGCAGACTACACTATATTATATCTATTACATATAGATAGATATTAAATATGCATATATATAATATATATATATATATATATATATATATATATATATATACACACACACACACACACACACACACACACACACACACACACACACACACACACACACTCAAATACATATTCTCATAATGCACAAGCATCAACCCACAAATGATCAGTGCTGGCATTTCCAAATTACCATACTGAAAAACTAAAGAAAAAGAAACACAGTAGGAAGCTGTTTCTTTTTGCAATCCATACATCAAACATGATTTGTCTGAACTGTGCTAGTGTTACCGGAAAGAGTTTTTGTAAGGTAATACCCCTGCCTACCTTACCAATGCACGCTATCCTTATCCCTGCTCCTAACCCTAACCTTAACCCTATACCTTACCTTAGAAAAACTTTCTGTAATACTCCTACTACACAAGATACTTGGACAGACACACGTACACATACACAGACACACAGACCCACACACAGAAAACACTAAATCCAGTCCCTTATTTAACACTTACTCTTACCCTAACCTCCATATACTTGCACAAAAACTCCTACCTCCAAATTCTGAAAATGTAAGCATATCTGAAATTTTTGGTATTAATATCCCCAAACCACTCTTGCCCACATGTATTTGATAATTTTTCTTCGTCTGAAATCTTCAATGTTCGATGAACAGAACACTTGACCACATTTCTGATTCCTTCTTGCTGTCAGTGGTCTGAACATTCGACAGTGTGAACCATACACACACACACATTTTATTTATATACATATACATATATATATATATATACTCATATGGGTCTACTTTCATAGGATCATAGGAGGTTGCTAGGCTAATAGCCCAGGGGCCCTTACAAGCCAGCCATGAGTTTATCCCCACAAAAGAAATCTCATTCAGTACCTGTCACCCCTGTCAGTGAGGGACATAAGGTGGAAGCCCTGGGACAAATTTGTGATTTCACATCCACTCATCAAGGTTGCACTTGAAGAGGGTCAGCGAGGTACACTGTTTGACGTGTATGGGAAGTCTATTGCAGAGATGGGGCAGACTCTGGGAGACATACCAGCAGGTTTTATTGATGTCGCATATTAGATTTAGGCCTTTCGAGTGGGTAATGCAGGAGGAGATAGAATTATGGATATGGAGCATCTCTAGTAGGGCAGGGTCCGATATTGCCTTGTAGGCAAGACACAGATCATCTCTGAGCAACCTGTACGATACCAACTAGAGTGATAGTGATATGAGCCTGTCCGCATAGGACAGGTGTTAGAGGCCATGTATTCTCTTTGTAAGGTATTTATGTGGCCTTTCCAGATGGTGCAGGTGTTTAGAGAGGTACATACCAAATGGGGAGTTATACTCAAGTATTGGCCTAATGAGGGAGGAGTACAGAGTGTTCCTGCAGAACACCACCAGTAACAGGTTTGCTGTCAGAGGTAGAAGCAACTGTTTTGACCTTGTGGGTCCTATTGCTGAGCCAGTTGGCCACCCACCTGGCCACTCACCTATATAGACATTTGTATTTTTGACAAGACAGATGGTTGACAGGTTTGTGAGACTGATAATCGCCAGTGTTGGGGAGAATGTCTCTTCTATGGGGATTTTGCAATCTCTGAATTAGTATATATAATTATCAAGAGGTGTGGGGGGGCAAAATCATGATTTTGTTTATTTTTTTTTGGTTTGAATTTTGTGTTCACTGAGGTGTGTCAGCATTTGGGTGTTTCTTTGAAAGTAAGTTCACCGATATAAATATGGTTGCAGTTTATTTGGGTATTACTTACTTCTTTGTGAGATAGATTGCAGCAGACTTAGGGGTGGGAATTTGCCCTTTTCCTACTGTTGTGTGATCTCAGAGTTGGTAAATATAATTTGCAGGGGATGTGGAGATGCAGGTAGCTTTTCCCCTTGCACAAAATCACTTTAAGTTTTTTTATTTTTTATTTCGATCTTTTTAGATGTTTTTGTATTTGAACATATGAATGTTAGATATTTTGACAAGTTATCATTATATCTAAAGATAAATATTTATACAATGATATACATTTGTTTCTGGCCTTTCAGACTCCTTCAACTGTTGCCCTTCAAAGAATTGTCTGAAGTGTTTATTGCAGCTTGTTCTACATCTTTATTATTTTGTATTATTTTCTCCACACACCCATGCTCAGTATGTCCATGTGCTGCTTGCTTTGTATCCATAATTTAAATTAATATTTTTTGCTTCTGTCCCAGCTTGTGGCTGAAATGGTCACTTTTGAACTACTCATCTAACCTGTGAACTAATGGACAAACAGACTATATTATGTAAATAATTCTATCAAATACTAGTTCACTTTTGTCATTGGGAACCAAAACATCCTTCCTCCGCAGAAAAAATAAAGGGTCACTTTCTGAAAAAGTGAGCAGCACTTCTAGTTCTGATGGCTTAACAAATGTATGTCCTTGGACATCACAGTATTCTGACTCTTTGTAAGTTATTTAGAAAACCGTGGATAGGATTTATCACAGAGCTGATTACTCATAGTCAGCTACAATCCTAAGAACAGTCCCTTTTGCCGTATGTCGAGGCAGTAGTTATTCACATTCATAAAAATCTAGGCAATTAATAGATTAGGTACTTTGGGTGTATATCTTTTCTACCCTTCAAATCGAGTTCCTTAATGAATTCACTTGGCTAGGACAATACCAAGGTAATGCATTGGCCTGGCTCTTACGCATGGGGAATGAAAGGACCACTGGAGTCACAAAAACACTGATTTTTAGCAAGCAGAGAGAAGAAATGGTAAAAGAGAAATTCAGACAGTCATCAGCGAGCTTGGCACAGCTCTGGGGCAATGTGCCATTAATTCTAAGAGCAACCTGCTGTCTCCCGTAGAAGACATTTTTCTGGTTTAAGCTCAATTAACCAGAGCTGCTCTGTGTTTGGCATCCTTTGCCAGAGGTCCAGAGCGTTTCTGCTTGAATCCACGCCATCCAAAGCTAAGAGCAAGAAATTAAGCTTATTTTGAGTTTTTGCACTTGTCATCTGTATTTTATTGTTTTATTGCATTAATTTGTCCTTCTTTTTGACTGTTTATTGTTTGTGTCTGCTTATTACTTGCACTTGTTTTTCACTGAAATATTGTTTATTTAGCGTAGACTAGCTCCAGACTTGCTGAATCTAGCCTGTTTGTTATACACTTGAACTCATACACTAGAACTCAAATCCAGCCATCTTACATTAAGAAGTGTTCCCGTGGATACAGCCTTATCTGAGCTGGGGTTGCTGGAGGAAGGATCATTGTTTGATTTCCAACTGGCAGACTAGTTTAAAACTGTTCAATTATGACTATATATAAGGCTCACATTTGCTTGGTTTTTGGTAAGTGGAGCTGCTCTGCATTTGGCATCCTTTGCCAGAGATTCAGAGTGTTTCTGCTTGAATCCAAACGATCCAAAGCTAAGAACAAGAAATTATGCTTATTTTTAGTTTGATCTGCACTTTTCATGTGTATTTTACTGTTTTACTGCATTAATTTGTACCTTTTTGACTGTTTTTACTGTTTGTGCCTGCTTATTACCTGAACTTGTTTTGCACTGATATATTGCTTAGTTAGCATAGACTAGATCCAGCCTGTTTTTCATACACTTGACTTCAAATCCATCCATCTTACATTAAGAAGGGTCCCCCTGCACTCTTGTTGCAGAAGGGTGTAGATTAGGATTCCCAACTTTTCATGTCAAAAATTCTGGACATGTACATGAAAGCAAAATGCAAGTAATTTTGGTACTCCCTTCCCCTCCCATGCAGCCATTCCAGTGTCCCATTACTTGTCTGTTTCTCCATTTCTTCCCAGTTGTCATAAATGCTATTCAAAACTCTGTGTGCATACTGTTTTCTGCTTTACTTCTACAATGACTATAGCTATTTGGATTTAAGTTAAAACTTATTTCAAATTTTATAAAACGAACACTGATAGACATTTGTTAAACAAAGCAATCCAGTCTCGCAATGAAAACTGACTTGGCATTAAAACTTCTCTGCATTTGAAACCCACATTCACCGAAACAGAACTCAAAGCCACATTCAAAGAAAATACATCTGGCCAGTGGCAGATTTAAGTTTAACTTTGAACTGTTTTCAAATCATAGGCCCCTTGCACACATTTTTAGGATCATGCAAAAGTTCTTTGATTCACCTTCTTGACTGCATTAAATTATTAAATAAAATAATTAAATTGTATCCCTTGCATAGCACTGCACCACTTGTTAGAGCATGTTTTAAATTTATAGTTTTGAACATTTTTCCAGTAAGCAATGAAACAAAAAAATGAACAAGTTATGACAATAATTACACAAATTAGTTTTTCTTCTTGTAACATCTCCACGTGTGGAGGGTTTCACTATACCCCCTTTCCCAGTTGTACATAATCTCTTTCAGGGTCACATCACTACCGCACATTATATACAATAACACCACACTCTTATATAGTATGCAAACATATCAACCAAATCAACATACTCTGAGCTAAAATCACATCACATACTGTATGCCAGCATATCACAAGTCAGTACAGTAAGTCCGTATAGTTCACATTTATCTTTTGTTGAGTACTCACCTTTGCATGTACAGACAGATAGCTATAGAGTCTAATATACCATTTAACAGGTCCAACTGCATTGTAGTAAAGAAAAGGCAGCTCATAAGTGTGACCTATTTGGGTAATAGAAAGCTCATGCTTTAAAAAATTATTGAAAGAAAACAAATTATGTTTGTCTATTTGTCCATCTAAAAGTAATAAGCCTAAGTAATGATGGTCTCATTATACTTTCATTTTGCTCTGAATAATATTATAGCATTTGAAAACTGTGGTGCCAGCTTTCATAAAACCTAGTTTTTGAAGTTGGTATAAATAATGTAGTTACATGTTTAAGTATCCTTTCTAACCATTTTTTTAAACCAAAATACATGTTTAAGTAACTTTTCTAACCATTTTTTAATTCAAAGTAAAGCAGCATTTTCTAACAAGAAAAAAAACACCATTATTATCAAAGAACTAAGGACAGAGCTGCTAGATATTCTACGTCTAAAGAAATCGCAATCCCTCCATTCCATAGGCTCCAGGGACCTTAACCTCATTACCACAATAAACAGAACATGCTGGAGGGACAGATTGCTAACCCAGAGACTTCCCATAATTTGGAACAAACTTTCCATTCACGTCAAGCAGAGCACTTTACTGGCCCCCTTTAAGAGAAATCTTGAAGAGTGGATGGGCAATAGGAAGTTCACCCCGGGGATCACTTCAGTGGCGTTGCTTGACAGGGGCACTGGGAACTAATTTTGGGCGGCATGATGCCAGGGAATCTTCTTGGGCTAGGCTTATATAGGCTTCAGGGCAATTAGCCTAGTACACACCTATGAACTTATGAACCTATAAGATGTTTTTCACTAACACTTATAATCTGCATGAGTCACAACACTACGTCTTGCTCTGCCCAAATAGTTTTTGGTACAACTTTTCTGAGAAACCAAAGTTCAATATACCGTTGGTTGTCTGACTTGTTTATCTGTAACTACATAATGAGGCCATGATCCCAGCAGCACATTAACACAGGGAGTACACAGACAACTGCACTGGGAGATACCCCACAACACTTCCTTTTCTCATTTGAAGTAACGGCCAGATCTGACACCCCCACAGGAGCAACAAATCTGAAAATTTCTCCAAAGCAAACTATAGCCTACTAAACAATGGTATAAAAAATTTCAAATCCCCTGCTAACACAGCCAGTAATGACTCCTATGCAGAAGAGTGCACAAATATCCTATATAGCCACTTAAATAAATGTATCAATCAATGTATCAATCAACTCTGTTTTACAACCTGGGAAAACTTCCACCCCTACACCCAAAACGGAAAACAACCAAGACAATGTCCCCACCCAATTCAATAAATACTTTACTGAAACAATCCAATCATTAGCTAATAACCAAACTAATACTAATCACCCCACCCCAACAAAAGTATCTACTCCAAATAAAACACAAGATAATAGCACCCACTTTACTTTCATTTAGTATCAATCAAGACCATTCAAAATCTTCTCCAAAAACTCTAACCTACCACCCTGGCTGCCGATAACCTACCCGTTGAATATCTGCAATTAGCTACAGAAGCCATAGCCTATCCCATTACTATCCTTATTAACAGATCCATCTCAGAATGTACAGTACCCCATTTATGGAAAATATCCCCTATAATACCACTACATAAAGGAGGTAACTCTTTTGAATTCAATAGCTATCTGCCTCTAGCTGTACTGTCCCCCTTATCAGAAATACACACACAACTGATGGAATATCTGTTAGAAAACAAATTACTATCTACACAGCAACATGGCTTTAGACCCTACCATAGTACCACCACTGCACTTACATCATTCACTAACACCATCAATCATCACAGAAATAACAGACTTCTCGTATCTTCTACATTCTTAGACTTATCCAAAGCTTTTGACATGGTTAACCACACTAAACTTCTTCACTCACTGTCTACCTTAAACCTCAGTACCTCCTCTATTACATGGTTCAAGAGCCATCTATCAGGTATACAGCAGGCAGTACAATGGCAGAATCAAATATCCCCCCTACTGCCTGTTTCCCTACGGGTTCCCCAAGGCTCCATCTTAGGTTCTTTACTCTTCACTTTTTTCACCAATCAACTCCCATCCGCCACCCCTAAAGCCTCTATAGTTCAATATGCAGATGACACCACTATAATATGTGCAGCCCCCACACTCGATCACCTCCTCTCCCAAACACAAGAGTGCTTCTCACTAGCCGAAACTTGGTTCACCAATCATCAGCTCATTCTTAACCCATCTAAAACAAAATTACTATTCTTCAGCTCTCATAGATCCTTTCCCCTAACAGACAACTTTACTATCACCTCCAACAACAAAACTGTTATCACCCTAACCACCCATACCAAACTGCTAGTTGTTGAAGTAAATGACCACTTTAGATTTGATTTTCACATTGCCCAAACCATAAAATTCACAAAAAGACTTGGACTGCTCTGTCGTAACAAACACTATCTCTCAAAGCAATTTAAAACAAGAGCCAGGACACATCTGCTGTCTCCCTTGCTTTATGCTTCCCCTGTGCTCACTAACCTTCGGGAAAACTAATGTAAACAAACTTGAATCCTGATATAATAAGATAGCTAGATTTGCTACAGAATCATCCTATAGAACACATCGCTGCGAGTCTCTAACAAGCTTAACTGGTTAGAACTCCCACTATTACTTCAAATAAATCAGCTGTCACTAGCACACAAAATATTAAACCACTCAGACAAAATCCCAGCTCTTCAACATCCCCAACATGTCTAATAACTAATGTATGGATTCTCTCTGTAGCTTGTCTTATTTTGAAAATGTATTAGGGGATGCCCTACCTTGTTTTGTTCATATTTACTTTGAGTGTGTGCAATTTGCTGTCATGTAATTTTAATGTTAGTCTGCCAGAAATTAAAATTAATTCTAAATCTTTGAAATGTTGTGAATGTATGTACTTGGAGCTTTTCTCCCTGGGCCTCTGCTGAAAATGGACCTGTGTCCAGTTGGACTTTCCCTGTTAACAAATGTAAAATAAAATAAAATAAAAATAAAAAATAAATAAAGAAATATTGACTCAGCTGTACCTGACAGGACTAAAACCAGGTCCTTCCTAAAAACAAGCCATCCTGGTAGACTGTAAGCATAAATAAGTTATATAACAAAAGAAAGAAATGGATATCTAAGAACAAGAGGGAAATTATTCAACAGAAGAAGAATACCCTCCACAGCTTGAACAAGAAAATTAGATATCTTGTGAAGTCCTCTAAGGCTAGTTATGAGACTAAATTAGCATCCCTAGCTAAAGACAACCATAATGCATTATTTAACTATGTCCAAACCTAAAAGGGAATGCCCAGCTGTGTACCGGACTTAAAGTGGATGGTACCACTCACGCTGAACCTGAGGAAATCACCAACCTGCTAGCTGACAGATTTGGAAATAACTTCCCCCCTATCCCCACCAGCCATACCCCAAAGCATTCCTGACACCCATCCACTACTGAGTTTCTCCAAAGAACAGGTCATAAAACACTTTCCAGGGCCAAAAACACAGCCTCTGTGGGACCAGATAACATCCCAGGCTGCTTACTAAACAATCTAAAACAGGACCTAGTGGAACCACTTGGCACTCTCTTTAACCGTAGCCTGAGCACTGGCCGTGTTCTGACAGAGTGGAAAACAGCAACAGTAATCCCCTTGCACAAAAGGGGTCCATCGACCGACCCAGGAAACTATTGAACCATAAGTCTAACCAGCCTTATCTGCAAGGCCATGGAAATAATCATCTTGGACCTTAGCAACAAGGACACAGGCGACCTTCAAACTCTTGACCAGACCCAATGTGGTTTCATCAAGGGTAGATCTTGCTAACTAAACCTGGTGGACTTTTTTGAGAATGTCACCAAAACCCTGGAAGAGGGAAAAGCAGTACCTTCCACCTGTCTTGATTTAGCCAAGGCTTTTGACACAATCCCAAACTCAGGATTCATTGAGAAACTATCCCAGCTGGGGATTAATCCTTATGTCACTAGATGGGTATCCATCTGGCTCACTGACAGAATGCACACTGTCAAAGTTGGAGAGTCCAGCTCCACCAGCAGACCAGTTATCAGAGGAGTTCCACAAGTATCTATGCTGGGCCCTCCACTGTTTGGAATCTATTTCTATGAGTTCCAGGCAAAAGTAGATGGCCTGTGGCTCACCGAGTTTGCAGATGACTGCAAACTGGGTGCAATCATTAGTCCTCCAGTGATGTAAATATATTACAGAAGGGGCTTACAAAGACAAAAGATTGGTGCCAAAGTCACGGACTAAAACTAAATGCAAAAAAAAATGCCTCTATCTCCTTTGGCAAAGAAGTAGCCCCTGCTAATTATGATATAGACAGCACTCCTCTAAGCTCAAACCCAGTGGTGTGAGACTTGGGATCACAGGTTGATAACAATCTAAACTTCGATCACTGCATGTCCATAATAGTAAGGAAAGCCTTCAGCACTGCACATCTCATAAATAAGGGCATTGCACCTGTGACTAAGGAGGTTATAACTCTGCTGTAGCCAACCCTTATCAGACCATTATTTGAGTACAATGCTCTCTTATGTATGTATCTCACCAGACACCTGCAGCAACTGGACAGACCACAGAGGTTTCTAACCAAGAAAATCCATGGCCTGCAAAACATGACTTACATGAAAAGACTAGAAATCTTGTCACTGTACTCTGTATCATACAAGCTTCTGAGAAGTAACTTGTGCCTCGCCTAGAGAGCAGTCTCTAGCTCTGCCTTAATGGAAATGGGACAAGAGCCACTCGCTCCAGGGATTGCAACCTAGCCTGTGACATTATCGGAACATGTTGGAGAGACAAATATATCTCTATATCTATATCTCTCTATAGATTGCCACTCTTCTGGAATAAGCTCCACTTCATGTGAAGCAGAGCTCTTTAATGACCCTATTTAAGCACAACTTTGACAATTGGATGGGTGGCCGTAAATTTACCCTAGAGGTGACACCTATGTCTCTCATGGGCAGGGATAGTCAGTGCTGATAAAAAAGTTGCTCTAACAATGACCATCTGACTATGGTCAATTATAATACACAGGTTTTTACATGGATAGGCTTACAAAGGCCCTAGGGCCATTAGCATAGTAGCCTCCTATGAATATGCCTGGCTAAGGCCAATGCACTCTCATTGGATAGGAATTCAAAATATATATTCAAAGCACCCAGCTTTTAGTCGCCAGTTAATAGAAAATAATCTAAATCTAAAATGTCTCAGTATAAATGCTAAAATGCCCATGAAGTATATTGACAGAGAGAAACCATGGTGTATGTTTTACTCTTCATTGTTCTAGCGTGCAGTTAGTTGAGTTTGTCGTGGTGGTAGTTATTATTTATATCCTTCCACATTTAAAACAGAAACATTTATTTATTCATTTATTCTCCAGTAACCTCCTTAGTGTAGTGTAGGATCACAAAGGAGTGTGAGCCCATCCGAGCACACACTGGGCACATGGCATTGAACCTCATGCTGAACGGGCAGCAGTCAGTTGCAGAACTCACACTTTACATACACACATACACACACACCTGTGAGCAGTTCTGAAGAATGCCATTTCTTCTATGGCACTTGTTTAGGATGTTAGAGGAAAACACAGCACCAATGAAAACTGATGTTGACTCAGGCAGGATATGTACACTTTGCACAGACAGTACCCAATCCAAGAACTGGACTGAAGAACCAAGCACTGTGAGGTAGCAACAGTACCACCTAAACTGCAAATGGTGTCAATTACATGTGCACATTTCATAAAGATTTGTGTTTTATTTGCTCGTAGCTGTGAGTTTTAAAAGTTTGTTTATGTCTATCACTGTAATCCTGTGAGAATGAATCATGACAATGTGATAGGAAACCCTAATCCATGCTTATCATTTGTTAACATTTTTATGGTATGTTGTTTCTTGTTCTTGCCCTTTCAACAATGTTTGCTTCTGTCTGTACCAGGCAGGCATGCTCATTTCTTCTTCTTGCCTATTCAGCAGTGCTTACTTCTGTCTGTACCAGGCAATCATGGTCATTTCTTGTTCTTGCCTGTTCAGCAGTGCTTGCCTCTGTCTGTACCAGACAGGCATGGTCATTTCTTGTTCTTGCCTATTCAGCAGTGCTTGCTTCTGTCTGTACCAGGCAGTTATTGTCATTTCTTGTTCTTGCCTATTCAGCAGTGCTTGCTTCTGTCTGTACCAGGCAGTTATTGTCATTTTTTGTTCTTGCCTATTCAGCAGTGCTTGCTTATGTCTGTACCAGGCAGGCATGGTCATTTTTTGTTCTTGCCTATTCAACAGTGCTTGCTTATGTCTGTACCAGGCAGGCATATAGTGCTGCAGTTCTAGCTCTTGTACTTTGGCAGCACATTCTTGTAAGCTAACACTGTTGGTTTAGTGACCTAAAACTCCCATACAAGTGTAATGTATGTATTAGTTTTTTTTCCATCTAGCTTAGGTACCTCAAGAGGCTGACCTGTTATCTAAACTACACTGCTAATTCTCCTTCTATAAAGGTAAAAAAAAAAACTTCTATTTTTGCATCATGATGGTGTCAGACTGTAGACCAGGATCTTGTAATACTGTCTCCACTTCTTCCTGTGTATAAAATCTTGTGATGAGGAGGTTACACATGCGCTTACCCATGTTTGCATACTTTATTTATTTCCATATTGGCTGTTCATGCATATCAGAGACAAACTTACCGAGACTGTGATGGGATACAACTCTTTTGTCAGTGCACGCTCACGATTAGGAAATGTATTCCATTGGCAACTACCACACTGCAATGGTGCTGTGCACTGAAAAAAGTTGTTGTTGTTTGTCTGTCAGCTTTTCCAGGTTAGGGGTCACTACAGCGGAACTCCGGTCTGCTAATGATTGGCAGTAGATTTTCATGAACGCCGAGGTGCCAGCTCGACGTCCAACATTCAGCGAAGGCACGCCCATTTACACGTCTTTCGAATGCCCACCCAACCGCGGGGAGGACATGCAGACTCCACACAGAAGGCACTCCCCGCACTCCAGCCGAGAATCGAACGGGAGAACCTCTTGCTGTGAGGCAACAATGCTACCGCTGCACCACCGAGGATTGTATGCACTGAAAAAAGTATTTCAAATTAAAAAATGGATTATAAACCATGTCTGTTTTCATCTTAACGTCCTCTCTTGAAACTGAGCAAGTCTTCCAACTTAGTTAATACAAAGGGGAGATTGCAGGTTTATTTATATTTACGTCAGAAAGACTCCGATTTATGTAGCTGTTCCTGTCACACACACACGAATATTTACTGTAAAACACAAGAGCTGCATCTGGCACAGCATACAACAGTGAGAATAAATGCTTACTGCATAACAGATTTGCTATTAAATGCAACAGTAAAAGTAGTTAAAGCCACAAGGTCTGTACAACACTGGCTTAATCTGGTTACAGTTGCAAGACAAAAAATAAGGTAAATACTCCTGACTGTTTATGGGAAATCACACTCCACATTGGTTCTTGCTGTTCTCTGTATACCATCTGTGCTTAATTTGTAATTCATCATCTGGTACTGTTGAACATGTTCAAATGTTTAAATATTTAGTTATGGTAATTATGATGTTAAATGATTTATAATTCTTCATCTGGTGCTACTGGACATACCTGTAATGTTTCATTATCATTTTAAATTATTTTTAATTCTTCGTATTTTACTACTGAACATGTTAAGCTAAGATCAAACCATATTTCAGTGGGAATTGTTTTCTCTGTTTAATTCATTTTGCTTCTATTATGTATCTAACATTGTAAGAAAAGACGATTTCTGATTTCAAAGATGTATTTTTTATTTTGGAGAAAAGATGTACAATTTCCAATTATTCTGGCTGTTCTTTGCAGAGCATATGGAAGACAAATCTAGAAACAGAGCAGCAATTTGGTCTGTTGTTGGAATTGGTTTACTTATAAGTGCTACCATATTCATGGCTTTGAAGGCTGAAAATTTCAGAAGGTAATTAAAAAAGCTTCATTAAAGACTAATTTCTCTTAAACAAGTGTTTCTGTTATGTCATTTGTAATAGTGACTGTAGTAAGCAGAATAGTGTAAGTCACAAGTAAGGAAACATCACTGCTAAAGTAAACTCAACAGCAATAGTTGTGAGTTATTATTTGATCCCAAAGTATCTAAAGCTTTGGAAGGGCATGACTCTACACTGCCAAGGTTGCAATGCAGGCAAACCCTCCCACATCCTCCCATTGTGGGCCAAGCCCCCACACCCCTTAATTATATAAATACTAAGTCTGAGATTGCACAGATTTGGAGAAGAGGAAGACTGACTTTCCATTACAATGGCAGCCTTTAATTGACAACATTGTGGGGAACCAGAATGTATTTCAGCACTCAAAGGACACAAAGCAGAGAAGCTAATTCTGGTAAGTCCCAGCCTGTTACAGGACACACACACACACACACACACACACACACACACACACACACACACACACACACACTCATGGGCGCACACGTATACATACACATACTTGCAAGCTAATGCAATACACACCCACAGGCGACCTGAAGAACTTGAAGTTCATCTACTGCATATGTGTGGAATGTGACTATAAACTGAAACAGTAGATTAAACCCCCATGGACACAGGGAAGGCATGCAGACTTCACACAGAAGACATTGCAGCTTAGAACTGAAGTGAAGAGCCATGCAATGTGAGGCAGACAGACAGAAGTTCATTGCAGTTAAATGCAATTGACTGTGACCAATGAAACTACATATGCTGATGTACAACTACTTTTTGTGTGAATCAGCACAAAAAAACCCCAGTATGTACAGAATAGTACCTTAGTCATTAAAGAACGAGCCCCCACTAATTGTCTGCAACACAACAATGTTTATGATGTTTATTTCATTACTGCCAGCATGGTCAGGTTCAGAGCTGTATCTAAGACAGGATATAGGGGCAACTACCCTAGGTGAAGGCTGTAAGGGGGCACAATCAGTAGTGTAGAAGGGTAACCATTTGAAATGTCAGGACACGCTAGAACAAGTCTCGAGACATGGAGAATGAATGGCAGAAAAACAAACGTATATGTGCTAAGTCTGAAATAGACCCATCCATCTATCCATCCTCAACCCCTTTTCCCATTTTTGCATATGGCGTCGGGTGTCACTTCAGCAGTGACAATCATCTAGAGCCAGGTTTTACACCGCCGGTTGGCTAGCCCTGCCCTAGTTCATAGATATTTATTGGAATATTCCTTTTTCTCCAAGGTATAGTGATCTCAGAGTTGGTATGTATAAGTTTGGGTGGGTGCAGGGAGGCTTGTCCAGCTTTAGAAAAAAAGTTTAAAGGGGAAGAGTAATCTTTGAGATTCATTCTTTTCCAGGTTTTCTGTCTTTTTTTTCAGCTTGTGTGCACTCAGCATTTCAAGTGGCAACATTTCAAAAGGAAGCACTGTAAAGGTACCAGTTTGCTCCCACAAGTCAGCGGTGCTTGGTGGCTGGGTGCAAGGGTAGTGTTGTGGGTATTTTACTGGCCATAATATGAAACCCTGCCTATGTAAATGATTTGCCTTCAGAGTGTGTGTACCTATGTTAGAAAGTGTAGCGAGGAGCTGTACTTGTTGCAGTTGAACTCCAGAAGACTTTTTTTTGTTACTCAGTTTTAGCTAGGTGTGAGCATAGATCTGGGTCCAGTTTGTTAACTGAGAAAGCCACACCTCTGGTCATGTTCCAGAATGGCTCCTTATTATGGGGCATGCGCAGACCTTTCTTTATTGAGGAATCTTGGGAGATATGCAATTTTCCCCTTAAAAAAGAGAGAATTTCAACATAATTGTGTTTTGCGAATGTCTTTCTGACTGTGTCCTGTATGTATCTGTCTTGTTTTTCATCTTGTTTAGTACCCAGCCCTGCAGTTAAAGTGCGTTGGTTGTGTTCTGAAGGAAATGTATATAAAAAGTCTTGTGCATGAGTTTTTTTTAACTACGAGTTTGTTGTGGTGAATAAATTTTGTTTTTGTTGTGAATTATTTTTTGCTTTTTTTTTTTTTTAACTAAGAGTTCGTTGTGAATAAATTTTGTTTTTGTTGTGAACTATTTTGTGCATGAATTGTTTGAGTTTGTTGTGGTAAATAGATTTTGTTTTTGTTGTAATATCCCACTGTTTTCATATATTTGGCCGAAGACCTTTGGGCTTCCTCGATGGTAGTTAACTCTTTGGAGCTGGACATAATCACCTTACCATGTACAATACCAAGTTATGATGTTTTTGCATTTTATTTTGGTGACAAGGCTGGCCACTTGAACTTTTTCTTGTAGCAGAAAACTCCTGCCATGACATCAAGAAATATTGAACAGACAATGCCTTACTGCCTAATTTAATGTATGGGTTACTGCATTTCCATACTAAATGCATCAGCAGGAATTTCTTAATTCCTGGGAAATCAAGTCGTCAGCTAGGTCTTACTGGTGGAACACCCACCTTACATTGAAAATTAACACGATACTGTGTAGTCAATCCTCAAAGTAAGTCAAAAGCTGCTTTCCAAAGAAGTTGTCTTTGCTTGCCTAGAATGCTTTGCAGTTGTTTGTATCTCACTGTCCAATATCTACAGTGACATCATTTTGTGGGTGTGGTTATAAAAAAAAAAAAAAACAGAAAACCGAGTATACAGTGAAACTGAAAAAAAACAACATACTATAATCTTCACTTATTGCAAAATCACTTCCAGATTTAATAGCGGGAGTATAAATGGTAATGAAATTGTAAAATAAAGATGTTTCAAAATGTGAGAAATATACTTTAGTATGTCAGAATATTCAAATACCATTGAGTCTGTCTCTCTGATCTGAATGCACTAATAATGACCCATGTGTAATTGTATGTTTTTAAGCCAACTTGCTAAATTCTTTTTTTTTCTAGGGGGAAATTCTATATACCTGTCATGATCCCATGATAAAAAGAAGTTTGCAAATAGCATGTTTTACCAGGGTGTTTCAGAATGTGTCTTATATTAATCTGCAGTAGGACTTTTACGGTCTTATTTTCACCTTATTTAATATCTACCCCACTGTTAAAACATCAACTGCATCATGGTGAAGTGAATGTTTCTGTAATTTGTCAGATTGCCCACTTATGCTGCATAGGTAAGGTGTAATAAGGCTGAGGCACATCCCTAGCTAGTGGACAGAGACATCTTGGCATGAGTGCATTCATACTGAGATTTAACAATTTTTATAATAACAGCAAGTTTGAAATAACCCAATTACCATATATAGTGCACAACTATGACATTCTTGATGCAAGAATCTTATTGTTTTGTAAGTGACTGTCCCTGAGTAGGAATTGAGAGGTACTTTTGTGATTGGTCTGTTTACCTTTTTGGTGAAAACTTCTTCAGTCTTATTTTTGAATTGTTGTGCAGCTTGTCTTACTGTACAGATGAGCTGCTGAATGCACTAACCATGGAATCTGCCAGTAGAAGGCTACCACAAGACTGTAGAACTGGGCAAAATCTGGGTCAAGACTATGGGTCACCAAAAAGCCTGTGATCCACTTCTCAAGGACCAGCTTAGGATAAGTGGTAAGTGATAAGCTAAAAAATGGAACTCTTATCCCCACTAGCATTCAAAACACATCATCCAAAGCCTCCTTTAAAGACCTCATCAGGCAACATCTCAAGCAAAATTGGCAGTGCCATGATTGCTCCCCAGGCTAGTGAAAGCGGATAAGGTACACATACTAAACCTAGAGTACTTGATTAAGATTGAAAACTATTCTCACAAACACTGGCTAATCTAAAATGTATGTACTGTACCTGTGTACTGTGTATGTATTCTACCTATGTTCCAAATTTCAGCTGTACACCACAAATCTATTAAGTACCTTTATTTTTAAATATTTTTTTGTTTGTTCTCTCCACTGTAACTGTTGATGTGCCGCATACCACTGTAAAAACATGTCTTTTGTAATTTGTGTGTAAACTGATCATGTCTAAACGTATCTGTAATTTTTCTATGTGGAGCTTTTCTCCCCGGGCCTCTGCTGAAAAGGGGCCTTTTCGGCTCAGTCAGACACCCCCGGTTAAGAAATGTAAAATAAAATAAAATAATAATAAAATAAGTGCTAGTCTTCTGCTTCTGGTTAGAGAAGGTACAAAGAGTTATTGATCAGAGCCAGCTCAGGATAAGTGCTAGTCTTCTGCTTCTGGTTAGAGAAGGTACAAAGAGTTATTGATCAGAGCCAGCTCAGGATAAGTGCTAGTCTTCTGCTTCTGGTGAGAGAAGGAACAGAGACATTGATTCAGAGCTGTATGAAGCTGTGGTAAGACCATCACTAGTAACAAGAGGTAAATTTTGTCTATTCACTAACGTCTGAGGTACAAGCTAACCTCTAAGTTAATTTCAGAGTATCACCCATAAATCTTTAGGGTACAATATAGCAATCTCTCTCCAACCCCTGAGTATTATGCAAGCCCAGTCCTTCTCACTCTGGCAACATGGTCAGCAGTCTGCTGTTTCCCCATCTGTGGGCATTCTGATGGCATTAGGTATTAAAAGGCAGTGTAGCAACTGGCCTATACTTACCAAATGTTTACTGCTTTTACCAATTGGTACTTCAACCTGTAAGAGTGTAAATATTTAACCTTTTGCATCAACCCACGGTTGGTAAGCATCATACCTCCTCAACACCACATCAGTCACAGCATATTACTAGGCCCATAACTTTTGCTGCAGCTATAAAGAAAAAAAAATGCCTGAACTTGCTAGAACTCTCTTAAAAATAGCTCAGCCTCCAACATCTACTATTTCCCCACTCACACATACAGCAACTCCACACTCTTTACCCAGGAATAATCAGAAAAGCACGGTGAAACCCATAAGGCCCAATAAGTCTGCCTCCACATAAGGAAATGCTTGTTACAGGTGACTGTATAGTTAGGCAGACAGACTCCACACTATCCAGACTGGAAAAGAGCAGGGTGACTGTAATCTGCTTGTCAGATGTCAGGATTTGTGATATTAAAAGGGCCCCAAGGACCTTTAAGCCAGACAGATATGACTACAACCTAATGGGGTCCATGTGGGAGTGACTGACCTCAGTTTCTCCAAAAGGTACATGCAGGGAGATATGATGGAATTTACTAAGCATTTGTTAGAGTTAGGAAAGACACTGGTCTTGAGTAATATTTTGACTATGCCAAGAATGATACCTGGATACCAGGGCAAAATAACTGGATTTAACAATTGGCCATATATTTAATTTCATTGTAATAGGGGTCCAATATGTGTCAGTGTGAGATGGGATGGCAGATAAGACTTCAGTTTTGCTAGGGATGGCTTATACCTCTCATATTAGGGCTTCCACTTTTCGGATAAAGCCGTTTTTGCTCACAGTCCTTCTACTGGACATTTCTACATACAGACTCAAATTCAAATTCTGACATCATCATGGTGGGCACCACTCAATGCTAGGTGTGTAAATAGAAAGATGCCAGAATTTTAGGCTCTCCTGCAGCTCAAACACATTCATGTTTGTGTAGTTACTGAGACATGGTTTCATTTCAGTGACTACACTCCCTCTATACCAGGCTCCTCAGTATTTTACATTTTTATAGGCTAATCCCAGACCTGACCAAGCAGCTATAAATTTATTGAATCCAGATGTTGCAAAACATTTTATCTGCAATCCTTCTCCTTCTAATAAAGATGGTAAGACTTCTGATACGTTTGGGAAAAAAGTGTTTACTTCTGCAACTTTGATTTTTAGAAATCTAAACTGTCAAATTCATGTGTTGAAGTTCATTCTATCTGTGAAAGTATAAGGAGCATTTCTGCTTCAATTTCCTCTTGTGTAGAAAAATCTGCTGTACATAATCTGGTTTCTTTGATTTCTCAAATCATTACTCACCGTTTTGAAGTTTGTTTCTGACTCTGTAGATACTACTTCCAGGGATGCTACCGTTGGCATTATGTTAAGGAGGTTTGCCTGGCAACATTCTCAGAACCTCCCAGAATATGTCAGAAATGAAATTTTGAATTCTCCCGTAGACAAAGATTTAGTTTTTAGACCCCATGTGGCAGAGGTTATAAAAATGTGATGAGAAGTAAGCTGATTCAGAAAATTTCTCAACTATTTCAGCCCTCTTTCTCTAAGTTCTCTAAGTAATTTTTTGCTACCGCATCCAGCTGTGATAAACAAAATAAACAGTGTCAGTAGAATGATGGTAAGCAGACATTTAAAAACAATGACAGGCAGGTTCCAAAAATAAAACTGGAAGCCCCTAAAGCAAAGGACAGTCAAATAAATCAGAATGACTGTAGAAAGACTCCTATCTACCCTGCTAGAAATTAATTCTTCCAGAAAGTCTGAATCTCTGTTTCTCTCTTTGGCCTAAGATTGTTTCAGACAAATGGGTCATACTATCTAGGCTACAGGTGACAGTGGGAGGAACTTCCTCATTCCTGAGGAACACCTTCTTATCTAACAGACCAGACTCCTCTATTTGCTCCTGTTTTAAACCACGTTGGACAAAGGGGTAATATAATTTTTTCCTCTTTCCCAGCTGGAGAGAAGTTTTTACTCAGGGATGTTTCCTATGCCAAAGAAAGAAAACTCTTGGAGACTGGTTCTGGAACTTTCTTTCCTAAACCAGTTTATGATGGTGCGAAATTCTAAATGCTATCACTTTGCAGCCTGTTGCCCTTTCTTCCCCATTATCTTTTCTAATAACTTTAAAATTAAAAGATGTACATCATCTCATTCCTATTCATCCAGATTTCAGAAATTTCTTAAGGGTTTGTGTCTGCATTATATTATCAGTTCTCTACCTTATCTTTTAGGTTATCCACTGTTCACAAAGTGTATAACTCCAGTGATAGCGCATTGCAGGATACATGGTATCCCCATTTTTTTTCATGTTTAGATAGCTTGCTTATCTTTGCAGTCTCTATTTCAAAATGTCAGGAATCTTTCTTATGGGTAAGAGATCTTTCTCATAGGTTGGGATTCCAAGAGAACATTCAGAAATCTTTTCTGACTTCGTTGCACAGGACTGTGTTTCCGGGGTGCCTGTTAGACACCTCAGTATAAAGAACATTTCCTGCACAGCATAAAAAAAGATCTATATATATTCCAAGGAGGGGGTCCAATCAGTCTACAGTCTCAGCAAGGGATTACCTCAGGATTTTGGGTTTTATGGCTTCCAAGATACTCATGATAGTTCTTGCAAGACTTGACAGGAGAAAAATACAGTAATATGTCAAACCTCTCTGGTCCCAGCATCAGCACCCATTGTCTTTTCAAGTTCCAGTCCTGGGCTTTGTAAAAAGGGAAATCAGATATTGGTAGAGATTTCAAATTTCACAGAATCCAGGTCTCCTATTCTCCTGTCCTGCTCCAAAGCAGATCTCTTTAGTCCCAGCATCAGCATCCATTATCTTTTCAAATTCCAGTTCTGGGGTTTGTGAAAAGGGAAATCAGATGGTAGAGATTTCATATTTCACAGAATCCAGGTCTCCTATTCTCCCCTCCTGCTCCAAAGCAGTCAGTCACAGCAGATGCCTCAAACTTTGGTTGGGGAATGTTGTTAATGGAAATAAAAGAGCAAGGTCTTTGAGTCAGATATGTAAACATAAAATAGATGATAGCTCTTATAAAGATTCCCAACTCTCTGAATCATCTGTGGTTTCTATGACCTCTTCAAGTCTTTACAGATAATTCTACAGTGATGTGGTAAACAAGCAGAGGGGAAAAACATCTTACCTCTTATACAGGCTAGCCATGCTAGCATGGGATATAACTTTACAGCACAGTCTTACTCTACAAGCATCTTACATGACATCAGAGCAAAACTGTGTTGCAGACTAGCTGAACAGGGCCAAGGCAGACCCTAATGGAACCTGAATCAGAGGCTCTTCCAGAAATTGATCCATCTGAGAGGAACATCTCAAGTGGACCTTTTTGCCTCTTTACTAAACAACCAACTGACAAAATTCTGTTTCAGGACTCCATGCAAGAAAGCCTGGAAGACAGATACATGCCTTTTCTTTTCTTCTTTTTCCTTGGACAGGAATGTTTCTGCATGCTTTTCCACCATTTCCACTAATTTCCAGGGTACTTCTAAAGATTCAGAAGGGCACACCAGAGATCATTGTGGTGTCTCCCTTCTGGACCAGGCAACAGTTGTTCTCCCTTCTTTTGGAAATGACCAGGGGCAATTACCACACGCTTTCTCACAGACTGGATTTTCTAACACAAGACAAGGGGTATCTGCATACCAACCAACTGCAGGTGACTGCTGGGCGATAGGGTCTTAACACCTTTTAGGCACCTGTTTACTGAGGACATGCAGCAGGTACTAACAGAGGCAAGAAAGCCGGCTACTAGAAAACCATAATTAGCAAATTGAAAAGGATTTCTAATTGGTGTCAACAACATAATCAGCACCCATTCAGGGCTAGTACTTCCCTGGTTTTACAATATTTGTGGAAATTACTGTCCTATAGCCTGCCCTACTCCTCTGTCAAGATTCATGTCTAGGCTATATCAGCATGTCATCCCATGGATCCTATTCTTTAAGTGAAAACTCATGTTAAAATGTCTTTGAAAGGTGTTCTGTATAAGAGGCCTCCCAGAAAATGTGTGGTTCCTCTTTGGGATTTTAACTTTCTGTTAGACAGGCTTACACTTGCTCTAATTGAACAAGCTCATCTGGCTGACTTGAGGTTTCTAACATGGAAAACAGCTTTCCTTATTGCTCTAACATCTGCAAGAAAAGTATTTGAGTTGTAAGCTCCTATGATGGGTAAATCTTATCTCATCTTTCACAGGCATGGGGTTTCTTTGAGAACTAATCCTTCATTTATGCCTAAAGTGGTATTTGAGTTTACCTTAAGCCAGTCTGTGCATCTCAATTTTTTTCTAGAACCAAGAAGTATCTCAGATGCTATTTTGACAAAACAAAATCTTTTAGACCTTCTGATCAGTTTTTCATTTGTTTTGAAGGTAAGAAGGGACATACTGCATCAAGGGAGACTATTTCCAAATCGTTGTCTCAAGCTACTACATTTTGTTATTCCCACCACAACAAATAAAAGGACATTGACTTCCTCTGTGTCTTTTTGGAAGGGTTTGGACTCGGAAATATTCTAAAGGCAGAAACATGGTTTTCTGTGCATACGTTTGTAAAGCACTATAAACTGTATTGCTTTTCCAGGTCTATGACAGGCTTTGCTGGGAGCATTCTCCATAAGATCTTGGACCCTTCTCTTTTCTAATCCCTGTTTTCTTAAGCTAAAGTAGTCTACCAGTATCAATAAGGTTACTGCAGCAGTGATCAATATGACAAAAGTAGTACAGCTGTATATTTAAACTTACCATAACAGTAGATGTTCGAATAATCACTGCTGGAGTAGCCTCTTACCCCCCCCCCCTTGTTTTTGTGTCTTTTATGTACATTAGAGTGTAGATATATACTTTTTTCTTTCCCTAGTGATGTCCTCTTAGAACTTAGCCTCTTTTTTTCCTCAGTTGGCATGAAAGCTCTGAAGGCCTTAGCACCCGAACCTTACTATTAGTCAGCTCAGCTCAAACTGAATAATGATTTGGGCACATTGAAGGTGGAAACTGACTGGCTGTTCCTACTTACCCTTAGCTTAACTGTACTGGATTAGAGGTTACTCACATTAGCATCTTATTCCTTCTTGAGCTATCTCTAGCATCAGCAACAAAACTGTCATCCATATTATAGCTGATTAAATAAAACAATCAGTAAAAAACATGTGAATGAAGTTCAAAGGCATCCTAAGCAACTACCTGACACCATTTTGAATTAGCAAAAAGATAAAACATTTACTTTTATGATGATGTAACAGTGTTGCAAACCCCAGTAAGCAAAAGATGTAATGAGCCAGTCTACTGACTCAGAGGCTGATTGCAACATTGACAGTCGTTAACTAAGCAGAAGTTAGTATTTATGGAAATTAACTGAAATGTAAAGTAACTACCAGACATCAACTGTTTAATGAATAAAATGAGAAAACAAGTCAAAATGAATTGACTATAGCCTGTTTCCTGACAGCAGAAATGAAATTCACAACAGAAAGCAGGAAATAAAGGCTGTCAGAATCAAAGGAGAGGTCTACCAAACCATAGATTAGACCCTCCAGAATGATGCAGTAAAGAAAATTCCACAGCTCTTAAAACCAATGTACTACAGGAGACAGCTGTAAGAAGGGAGATGACAATGAAAATGTATTAAAAAGATGTCTTCTGGAAAGTAGACAGAAAAATGAGAAGAAAAACAAAAAACTGCAGATAAGGACTCCAGTGATCAATGTCCAGTTTGTAGGGCTGTCATGCTCCTCTTTCTTCTCTGAGTATATCCTCCAGCTCTATTATTGGGGATCATCCTCTTCAGTCTTAGCCTCTCCTTTGGTTCTTTGCAACAGTCGTCATTGTTCCTTTTGCCCTAATCCCTGCTCTGACTTCAAGTCTTTTGTTAGGTTCTCCTTCCCAGTACTTCAAAGACTGATCTGCCTTTAGTTTGGATTTCACTGTGAAAACTTTCTTAACATATTCGGCTGGTAAATTTTCCCTCATTTCTTACTTATCAAACTGCCCTAAATTAGTCTTCCTGTGTGGTATCAATCCTTTTGATTAGCAACCCCTCCTCTCAACCTTTGCATTGTTTCCTGATGCATGATTTTGCAGGTGAATATCAGTCATTAGCTGGTTGGGTTGAGTCAAACTGTTATCACAGATCAACAGATGTTAAATGTTGCTATAGACATACGAAAAGGCTTGCCTGAGCAGATTTTAAGCAGCAATGCCTCACAGTTAAAATGAAAATCATTACAAAATCATGAAGCATAATGAAATAAAACCTTTTAAACCTGCAAATCACCATTCATAGGTCGTTATTAGACTAATATCCACAGGGGCCCTTACAAGGCAAGCCACAGGCCACAAACCAAGTGGGTCCCAAGCATCATGGATGTCTGTATGAGGGGAATGGCAGGTGGTTAGCTGTCTCTGCTGGGGGGCATTTTAGTAGGGAGTAGGTAGGTAACAAGGATTTGTTTGGGGGAGAGAGTGTTCATTAGGATAATGCTTTTCTTAATGACGGACTGTGTTCATAAGGGATATGGGGGCCAGACCACAGGTAAAGTCACAATTTCATTCATTTGTCAAGGTTTTGCTTGAATAGGGTCAGGGATGAACTCTGTTTTACATGGATGTAGAGATTATTCCACATTGTGGGGATCCACTGGGACACATCTGTCTCTCCAGCATGTGCTGTTTATGTCACAAGTGAAGTTCAGATCCATGAATCTAGTGTCTCTGGTGCTCTTTGTTTTGCACATGTGCAACAGATCCATCAGGGCTAGGTCTGAAGAAGCCCTGTAAGCCAGGTAAATATCCCTTCTCAGCAGCCTGTAGGAGACTGAGAAAAAGAGAGCCTTTCGGAGATCAATGTAGGACAGGATATTTATGACCTGAATTCTCCTGGAGAAAAACCTTCTTGGCGTTCTAACTGTTGCAAGTGTCTGGTTAGATAAATGCCAAAGGAGGCCTTGTATTGCATTGTATTCAATGATAGGCCTGATAATAGCCGAGTAGAGTGGTACTATAACTTAGATCTGGATGCCATACCCTTACCTATAAGATGGGTGACATAGTATGATTTTCTTACTATCTTAGCTGTGTTGTTCAAAGGCCAGGTTGCTGTCTAAATATGTTCACAGATCCCTTACTACTAGGTTGACCTTTGTGGTGTTTTATTGATGGAGTAATTAACTTGGGTTCACAGTTTCCTAATTTACAGTCATCTGTGAACCTGTTGAGCCAAAGGCCTTGGATGTTAGCTTTGACTTCTGAGAAGTAGACAAGAAACAGAAGTGAGCCTAGCATGAAGCCTTGGGGTAATCTGCTGGTGACCGTTCCCTTGGTGAAGGTAGTATCGCCAATCCTGACTTCTTGGTTCCTGTCTGTGAACCAGATATGTAGGGATTTATGCCTAGCTCAGAGAGCTTGTCAACAATGCCTGAGAAGGTACTGTATCAATTGCCATCTCTAGGTTAAGATACTCAGTATACACTATTTTACTCTTGACCATTGCCTTGGTGACCCTCTTAAAGAAGTCTGCCAGGTTAAGTTGGCATGACCTTCCCTTAACAAAGACAAATTGGGATGGGTCCAGTGTCTCTAGGTTGCTGATGTCCTTGATTATCATTTCCGTGATAATTCATTCCATGGCTTTGCATTTAGTCTTCTTAGACTGATGGGTCTGTAGTTCCCCGGGTTGGTTGATGGTCTGCCCTTGTGGATGGGAATAACTGTTGCAGTCCTCCATCCACTTGGAATGTACCCTGTTTCAAAGCTGTAGCTGAAGAGCGCCTGTAGTTGTCATAACATGCCATGTTTTACACTGTTCAGGAGGCAACTGAGGATGTTGTCAGGACCCATGGAGGCAGTGTTCTTGACTTTAGCAAGTGCTGCCAGCACCTCACTCCTGCTAATAGTTGGGGTAGTATGGAGGATATTTCACCTGTTGGAACTGGGGGAAGGAGTGGGGATTGAAGTTTGAGCTGAATTTATCACCCAGTAAACTTGCTATCTCAGACTTATTGGTGAAGGTGGCACCTTCACCACTAGTAAAGCACACTGCTGTGTGTTACCTTTAAAGTTCTGGACATAACTGAAGAAGGCCTTGTGATTGTCCTTAAACTGTGAGGCTATCCTCACCTCATAGTTGGCCCTGTTGGACTTAATTAAACCTCTTAGTTTCTTGTTTAGTTGTATAAGAGAGCACTTGTCTTTAATGGAGTTCCTCTTCCTAATTTTGACCTTGAGTTTTCTTCTTTTCTTATATACCCAGTTTATGTGAGGATTCCACCAGTGGGGTTTGTTTTTAGTGTATGTTTTGGGTTTACTTCTGGTAGGTACATTAGCCTCTATGGAGCCATTTGCATGTGTACGTAGCTACTCTTGTCAATAAGTCTGCGTAGGTAACTGTGGTCTCTAGGTTAAGGGGTACAAATGTACTTAATGAAACATTTCTGCAAACATTGAAGAAAACTAGGAAAGTGAGTCCCAGTGGCATGCTTCTACAACATAAGGTAGGCCAGTTTATATTTGCCTATACCATGTAGGCCCCAACCAGTACTAAACAAGCAGTATTGTTCTTAAACATGACCATGCATTTCAGATAAGACTATATAAGGTTAGCTTTTCAAAGATGAGCACAAAATGCACATTCAGCATATGAATAGCAGACCAATGGGACATTTTACTACAAATTATCTCGTGTTGACCATATACCATAGAACTGTCAATGGCAGTTCGGCCAAATTCTTTCAAGGACTGGATCTCAAAACTGCTGCTGTGGAATATCGTACCTGGAGAACTTGCATAAATCAGAAGTGTCCAGCAGCCATACTGTCCAGACATTAAACAATGTGTGTATAAGGAACACTCTGATAGAGAGATTACACCATACTAGTACTATGTACAGTAGTGATGGCTGTCATAGTCAGACTACTGGTGGCAAGGCCAGCCAACCAAATGTACCCAGAAAATGAAGTATGACAAGATCTCCAAAATGAAGGATGATGGATGACCAGGAGAATTTTCACTGGGAGATGACTGCCCAGTGGAGCATGATGGATAACCATGAACGATTCCACAGAGAAATTTCTGACAAATCATGTATTCTAGGAAAGAAGAACAATGGATGACCTTCAGTATTTCCATAGGAAAATGACTGACTAGTCATGCACTGAAGGACAAAACAGTGGATAATCATGGGGTTTTCTGTAGGGAATAGATGGGGAGCAATGGATGACCATAGGAAATGATGTCCTGTCAATGATGTACACTAGGAAAGATAAGAGACCTTCTCTGTTATGAGTCATGACTCCACTATTTTAATAAATGGTTTAAAAAGACCTTGGAAAAGTATCCTTACAGAGATGAATGAAATTTAGTTATGGAATATCACAGAGCTAACATTGAAAGGTAAAATGATTTGAATTTAAGAAGCATCCATCTTCTTAGTCTGATGAAGTGTCCTTCTTAATTTGCAAGTGCCCACCATAATTATGCTATTACAGTTTTCATGTGAGCATTTGAGGTATATTTTCAAAACAATTGTTTTGTGTAGGAACTGCAATTAGCATGTGAAATATATTAAGTCTAAGAAGGAAAATGTGTTCACTTGTTTAACTTGACAGTGAACACCACAAGGCTGAATAACCTCATTAAGATCTGATCATCATAATGTCACACATTCCACACAACATCTGACACGATGAACAACTTTCATGTTCTGATTGCATCACAAAATGGGTAAACAGGCCAACTAATTTAACCTTGTTACTCATGAGAACTCTTTTAAAAGGTCTTAGAAAGGGGGGAGCCATTGTTTTTTTTCTGGACAAGAACTCTAGTGTATATTTAAATTATTTAGAATGTGGAAGATGTTAATAGGAAAGACTAAATATATGCTTAGGCCTATATCAGTTGTGGAATTAGGATCATGAGAAATAGCTGGGCAGTATCCTGACTGAGACGAGGTTCACTTCCAAATACAGACCTGGGAATACAGCAGAATTTACTGCAACATTGAAAGACTTCATTTTATCATTTACCTCTCCATCTTTACGGTCTCTTGTCTACAAGAAAATTGGTTTACTGAAGACCTTTCTAGATGTAGAAAGCCTTGACAGTTAAAAATACAACAAACAAACTTTTTAGCAAGTGCAGGTAATGAGAACACAAAAAACAAGCTTAGAACAGTTCAAACAGCAGTATAGCTCGCTTTTCAGCGAGAAAAGATGGTCGCACAGGTAGAGACAGAAAAATATACTTAAATCTGGATAGCAGTCACTCTTTTCATTTCTCCGCTGTTAGCACCACGAGGAGCTGTAGCTGAGTAGATTAAGCGAAAAAAACACGCTTGGGTGGTTTTTTTATGCAGGGAACTTCAAAGAGCTAGAAATGGCCCAAAACGGCCAATTACTACAGATTCTTGTGCTGAGGTCACTCCTTCAGGGGCAGGTAGGCTGCTCAAGGCTCCCAACTCCCACTGGTGAGCAATGAAACTTCCTTTTGTCCAAGTAAGGAAATGGGCAACACAGGAACTATCCAAAGAGTCCCGAATACAGCAAAGCCTGTATAGGGACTATTCTAGTCAAGGAAAGGCAGGAAACAAAGATTTTTTTTTTGTTTTTTTCTTTTTTTTTCAGGAGAACAGTAGATAAATCACAGTATACTTTATGCACAGGCTAGCGCACTTGAGTGGGCAGCCTCGACAGTAAAAATACAACAAACAAATATCTTAGCAAGTGCAGGTAATAATAACACAAAAAAACAAGCTTAGAACAGTTCAAACAGCAGTATAGCTCGCTTTTCAGTGAAAAAAGATGGTCGCACAGGTAGAGACAGAAAAAATATACTTAAATCTGGATAGCAGTCACTGTTTTCATTTCTCCGCTGTTAGCACCACTCTGCAGGACCACGAGGAGCTGTAGCTGGTGGAATCCATTAATTCTGTTCAATTAAATCTGCTTTAACACAAAAGTGGATGATTGTCTAATTGTTCTAAATGGCAGAAATGTAAATGGAGTGGGATATATGATTATTTTTATGATATTGGTAACATGAGGTGACACAAACAGGAAGTCCTGGTGTGTGTGTGTGTGTGTGTGTGTGTGTGTGTGTGTGTGTGTGTGTGTGTGTGTGTTTGTGTTGGGGGATAAATCAAATTTCTGCAGGAGTTTAGCATTCATCATTGACAAGATATGTCAGCTAAAATGGGAAGTTATTAGATTGCAAAGATCTTAATTTTATATTTAAGGTTGTGGCGATGAATCAAGATGTTGGGAAGACAGCTTTGCACATTTTAAAGCAGACAGTAATCATATCTCTGTTTATTTGGCACATTGAAAGTTATGGGCTTCTTCATGAATTATAGGACCGATATTAATCTAGTACATGGACTTTATTGTTCAAAAAGTCTAATGCTCATACTACAAAATAGTGACTTTGCATCATGTTTAGACACTCAAGGTATCAAAGAAAAACTGATGCATACATCCTTTAGTTTAAATCTAGAAGCAATGGTTAATTGCCTTTTAGAAACCAGGTGTGGAATTAGTAAATTAATTCAAAGTAGATAGAAATTCTGTTGGTGTGCTGTGAAATTAATATTACATGTCATGGAGAACATTTGTAAGTTCTACATTGGTTTAGGCTGGGTTTTATATATAGAGAATCTATAGAAATATATGGCCTTGGGTAGGCCGAAGATGATACAACCCATCAAACTATTGTAGTTGTTAGTAGAAAGTCCTCTTATAAAGAGCAATGTTAAAGCATTTTGCTTACTAGAAAGAGATGTTGTCAACCATAATGGAAGACTAAAACAGCTGCATCCACAATGACAATGGCACAGGTACTTTAAAAGATTATATCAGGCATAGAAGATACTTTAGAACTGTGATAGATTGGATGATGGTGATAATTGAGAAAGTATATAAGAAGTGGTGGATAGAAAGCAGTTAATGATGTGAAAGATGCAATTGAACCAGGCCTTTGAGGCATTCCAATTAAAACATAGACATTTGCTATAGAATGGACAAACTTCTTTATCATCATGTGTCTGGACATGCCAAAAGGTACACTATACTCAGTGATTGTCCTGATGAGGACTGAGTAAAGGGAGACAATGACATCCTAGAAATAGATACATTCCATATGTTTACAAGTTGTGCAATATAGAATGACTTTCTTATGACATTGGATACATGCTGGTAGAAAGGTAGATCACTATTCATGTTAAGGTCCTCTATGGGGATACCTGGAGTGTCTTCTGGTTCTGATAATGTTTTGTATTTACAATTATCCATTATTAAAACAAACAGGGTGATTCTCCATAAGTTATGAAGGCCTATGTTTGAAGGGTGGCTTATTTGATGATTTTGGTCATTTGCTCATTGATTTGTTAAGGTTAGTTGGATAAGGTTCACCTATTATATGAATTTAATAATAAAACATGTTTATGAATCAGTAAGGAGAAGACAACATTTCTGTTATATAAAACATTCTGAGGTTTCCTTTATTTATTAGGATGCTGTTAACATGACTTTTTATATCTTGGAGTCATGAGTCAGTTTTGATAGGTTAGTTAAGGAAAATGTTAT